>NC_060185.1:13307284-13367284 GCF_021184085.1 Oncorhynchus gorbuscha | reverse complement strand
ACAGTCCACGAGTTCTACAGCTTTACAGTCCACAAGTTCTGCAGTCCATGAGTTCTACAGCTTTACAGTCCATGAGTTCTACAGCTTTACAGTCCACAAGTTCTGCAGTCCATGAGTTCTACAGCTTTACAGTCCACGAGTTCTACAGCTTTACAGTCCACGAGTTCTACAGCTTTACAGTCCACGAGTTCTACAGCTTTACAGTCCACGAGTTCTACAGCTTTACAGTCCACGAGTTCTACAGCTTTACAGTCCACGAGTTCTACAGTTCTACAGTCCACGAGTTCTACAGCTTTACAGTCCACGAGTTCTACAGCTTTACAGTCCACGAGTTCTACAGCTTTACAGTCCACGAGTTCTACAGCTTTACAGTCCACGAGTTCTACAGCTTTACAGTCCACGAGTTCTACAGTCCACGAGTTCTACAGCTTTACAGTCCACGAGTTCTACAGCTTTACAGTCCACGAGTTCTACAGCTTTACAGTCCACGAGTTCAACAGCTTTACAGTCCACGAGTTCTACAGCTTTACAGTCCACGAGTTCTACAGCTTTACAGTCCACGAGATCTACAGCTTACAGTCCACGAGTTCTACAGCTTTACAGTCCACGAGTTCTACAGCTTTACAGTCCACGAGTTCTACAGCTTTACAGTCCACGAGTTCTACAGCTTTACAGTCCACGAGTTCTACAGCTTTACAGTCCACGAGTTCTACAGTTCCTACAGCTTTACAGTGTTCTACAGCTTTACAGTTCTACAGCTTTCCACAGTACAGCTTTACAGTCCACGAGTTCTACAGCTTTACAGTCCACGAGTTCTACAGCTTTACAGTCCACGAGTTCTACAGCTTTACAGTCCACGAGTTCTACAGCTTTACAGCCCACGAGTTCTACAGCTTTACAGTCCACGAGTTCTACAGCTTTACAGTCCACAAGTTCTGCAGTCCATGAGTTCTACAGCTTTACAGTCCATGAGTTCTACAGCTTTACAGCCCACGAGATCTACATCTTACAGTCCACGAGTTCTACAGCTTTACAGTCCACGAGTTCTACAGCTTTACAGTCCACGAGTTCTACAGCTTTACAGTCCACGAGTTCTACAGCTTTACAGTCCACGAGTTCTACAGCTTTTATACAGCTTTACAGTCCACGAGTTATACAGCTTTACAGTCCACGAGTTCTACAGCTTTACAGTCCACAAGTCCTACAGCTTTACAGTCCACGAGTTCTACAGCTTTACAGTCCACGAGTTCTACAGTCCACGAGTTCTACAGCTTTACAGTCCACGAGTTCTACAGCTTTACAGTCCACGAGATCTACAGCTTTACAGTCCACGAGTTCTACAGCTTTACAGTCCACGTGTTCTACAGCTTTACAGTCCACGAGTTCTACACCTTTACAGTCCACGGGTTCTACAGCTTTACAGTCAATGAGTTCTACAGCTTTACAGTCCATGAGTTCTACAGCTTTATAGTCCACGAGATCTACATCTTTACAGTTCACGAGTTCTATAGTTTGCAGCCCACAGGTTCTATAGCTCTCTCTCTCCCTCTGTCTCTCTCTCTCTCACCCTCCCTCCCTCCTCCCTCCATGGGTTTGTGAAGAACAGTGTTCATTACTATAACAGTAACATCCCTCATTAGTTTCTTGTATTAATTCTCCTATGTGTTAACATGCAGTGGGATCACCAAATGGGATCTAATGAGATTGAAGGGCTGCTAGCCAGGGAGCTAGTCAGTCTCTGCTCTAACACACTGTCTAGTCTAATACCGACTAGTCTAACAATGATTTCTAATTAGGGTGTATTGAACATGTCTGGTGCTGGTTGTGTTGAACATGTCTGGGACAGGTTGTATTGAACATGTCTGGGACAGGTTGTATTGAACATGTCTGGGACAGGTTGTGTTGAACATGTCTGGTACAGGTTGTATTGAACATGTCTGGGACAGGTTGTATTGAACATGTCTGGGACAGGTTGTATTGAACATGTCTGGGACAGGTTGTATTGAACATGTCTGGGACAGGTTGTATTGAACATGTCTGGGACAGGTTGTATTGTCTGTGAATGTGTGAGAGTATCTGTGGTTTTGTGTGTGTGTGTGTGTGTGTGTGTGTGTGTGTGTGTGTGTGTGTGTGTGTGTGTGTGTGTGTGTGTGTGTGTGTGTGTGTGTGTGTGTGTGTGTGTGTGTGTGTGTGTGTGTGTGTGTGTGTGTGTGTGTGTGTGTGTGTGTGTATCGAATGGACCAATGAAGACATGAATAATTGGAGTGAGGGAAGGAGAGATGAATACATTAATAATTGCAGTGAGGAAAGGAGAGATGAAGACATGAATCATTGGAGCGAGGGAAGGAGAGATGAAGACATGAATCATTGGAACGAGGGAAGGAGAGATGAATAATTATTAATTGGACCGAGGGAAGGAGAGATGAAGACATGAATCATTTATAGTGAGCAGATCGAAGAGGCGTGACATCGCCTATCAATCATGTGTTCAGACATGATCAATCCTACAACTCCTCTCACCCACACATAAACACACACACACGCACACACACACACCCCCCAGCCCTCTCACTCACTGCTCAGATGAAAATCACATAATCTCACTGTTGGCCATGGCCCACATCGATCCCTTTCAATTCTTTCTTTCATAAGCCCTCTCTATTCTCTACGTGTATATCTGTAACTGTCCATTCTGTATTCTGATTCCCTCTCAGCCCCACTCTCTCTCCACCCCTACCTCCCACTCTCCCTCCACCCCTACCTCCCCCTCTCCCCTCACCCCTACCTCCCCCTCTTCCTCCACCCCTACCTCCCCTTCTCCCTCCACCCCTACCTCCCCCTCTCGCTCCACCCCTAACTCCCCTCTCCCTCCACCCCTACCTCCCACTCTCCCTCCACCCCTACCTCCCCCTCTCCCCCACCCCTACCTCCCCTTCTCCCTCCACCCCTACCTCCCCACTCTCCCTCCACCCCTACCTCCCCACTCTCCCTCCACCACTACCTCCCCTCTCACTCCAACCCTACCTCCCCACTCTCCCTCCACCCCTACCTCCCCTCTCCCTCTCCCTCTCCATCCACCCCTACCTACCCCTCTCCCTCTCCTTCCACCCCTACCTCGCCCTCTCCCTCCACCCCTACCTCCCCCTCTCGCTCCACCCCTACCTTCCCACTCTCCCTCCACCCCTACCTACCCCTCTCCCTCTCCTTCCACCCCTACCTCTCCCTCTTGCTCCACCCCTACCTCCCCACTCTCCCTCCACCCCTACCTCCCCACTCTCCCTCCACCCCTACCTCCCCTCTCCCTCCACCCCTACCTCCCCACTCTCCCTCCACCCCTACCTCCCCTCTCACTCCAACCCTACCTCCCCACTCTCCCTCCACCCCTACCTCCCCCTCTCCCTCTCCCTCCACCCCTACCTACCCCTCTCCCTCTCCTTCAACCCCTACCTCCCCTCTCCCTCCACCCCTACCTCCCCTCTCGCTCCACCCCTACCTACCCCTCTCCCTCTCCTTCCACACCTACCTCTCCCTCTTGCTCCACCCCTACCTCCCCACTCTCCCTCCACCCCTACCTCCCCACTCTCTCTCCACCCCTACCTCCCCTCTCCCTCCACCCCTACCTCCCCCTCTCCCTCCACCCCTACCTCCCCCTCTCACTCCAACCCTACCTCCCCACTCTCCCTCCACCCCTACCTCCCCCTCTCCCTCTCCCTCCACCCCTACCTACCCCTCTCCCTCTCCTTCAACCCCTACCTCCCCCTCTCCCTCCACCCCTACCTCCCCCTCTCGCTCCACCCCTACCTCCCCACTCTCCCTCCACCCCTACCTACCCCTCTCCCTCTCCTTCCACCCCTATCTCTCCCTCTTGCTCCACCCCTACCTCCCCACTCTCCCTCCACCCCTACCTCCCCACTCTCCCTCCACCCCTACCTCCCCCTCTCTCTCCACCCCTACCTCCCCCTCTCCCTCCACCCCTACCTCCCCTTCTCCCTCCACCCCTACCTCCCCTCTCGCTCCACCCCTACCTCCCCCTCTCCCTCCACCCCTACCTCCCCCTCTAGCTCCACCCCTACCTCCCCCTCTCCCTCCACCCCTACCTCCCCTCTAGCTCCACCCCTACCTCTGTCTCTCTCTCTTCCTGTCATCTATACTGGTCCAGATATGAGTGGATTAGCTAGTTTATCCTCTTCCCTGGGGGGGGGGGGGGGGCAGTGGCCTGGGAAGGTATCTGATGGTATCTCACGTAGAGAACAAAGGGATGCAGGAAACAACATGGCCCCTTCAGTGTTTTGATTTTTCTACGGGGTACAACTGATACAACAGCCTGTTTGTCCTTCAGACTAGAGAGTCTTCGAACCGTACCATTTTCCTCTCCCTCTTTCTAGCTTCCTTTCTCTCGCTGTCTCATCTATCTCGCTAGCATCATGTCGAAATGAGTCAAAACACAAGTGAAAACAAAACTCAAACTCCAAATGAACTCTCGTGGTTTTTCAACTTCCTTTTCAACATGATCCACCACAAAACAACCTAGACCACCGGAGGGGTGAGAGATGATTCAAAACAACCTAGTCCACCGGAGGGGTGAGAGATGATTCAAAACAACCTAGACCACCGGAGGGGTGAGAGATGATTCAAAACAACCTAGACCACCGGAGGGGTGAGATGATTCAAAACAACCTAGACCACCGGAGGGGTGAGAGATGATTCAAAACAACCTAGACCACCGGAGGGGTGAGAGATGATTCAAAACAACCTAGACCACCGGAGGGGTGAGAGATGATTCAAAACAAAATGCCACACAAAGAAGTGTTCCATTTGGAACCTCGGAACATTGTTTAGTGAAGTTTACAGTACTGCCCCAACAGCATGACATAACAGACCTCATCGCCATGGAAACCCTGTGGTCCCGTTCCCATGGTCTCAGGGGGGCATTGTTTCAAAAGCTGATTTGATTGGCCATCGGGCTACTTCCCTCTGTGTCGTTAATTAGATGTCTTATCCCTTTCCCTCAGGTCTGAGCCACAGCACAGAGACAACATGCTTTCATCAGACAAGCTCAACTTTACCATGAACTCACCCCACTTTTCTACTGTTTTATCCCAGCCTTTATATCTAATCCTACTCCACTACTACTCACTCAATTCTGCTACAACCTCTTCCTCTCTGTCTCCCCTTTCTCATGCTGACTCCAACCTCTTTGTCTGCCCCTTTAGGGGTCATCCTACTCTGTTACAACCTCCCCCCTCTCTGCCTCCCCTTCCTCATGCTGACTCCAACCTCTTTGTCTCCCCCTTTAGGGGTCATCCTACTCTGTTACAACCTCCCCCCTCTCTGCCTCCCCTTTCTCATGCTGACTCCAACCTCTTTGTCTCCCCCTTTAGGGGTCATCCTACTCTGTTACAACCTCCCCCTCTCTGCCTCCCCCTTTCTCATGCTGACTCCAACCTCTTTGTCTCCCCCTTTAGGGGTAATCCTACTCTGTTACAACCTCCCCCCTCTCTGCCTCCCCTTTCTCATGCTGACTCCAACCTCTTTGTCTCCCCCTTTAGGGGTCATCCTACTCTGTTACAACCTCCCCCCTCTCTGCCTCCCCTTTCCTGTGTCTTTCACTCCCTCACCTCATCAACCTCCTGTCCGTTCAATCTTTCTCAAGGTGTGTGTATAACACAGGTATTAAACCCAGCACATACCGTATCCCATTCTCTCTCACCTCTTTCCTCTCTCCGTGTTAACTCTGACAGAAATATAACAAAGGGATTTATATTACAAATAAAACACAGCTGACTGCTTTGACAATGTAGAAAACTGAAGGATCGTCCCTGCACACTGGACCACAGGAGAAAGGTGTGTGGTGTCCAGGCAGACTGGACCACAGGGAAAAGGTGTGTGGTATCCAGGCAGACTGGACCACAGGGGAGGCGGACTGGACCACAGGGGAGGCGGACTGGACCACAGGAGAAAGGTGTGTGGTGTCCAGGCAGACTGGACCACAGGGGAAAGGTGTGTGGTGTCGAGGCAGACTGGACCACAGGGGAGGCAGACTGGACCACAGGGGAGGCAGACTGGGCCACAGGCGAAAAGTGTGTGGTATGGAGGCAGACTGGACCACAGGGGAAAGGTGTGTGGTATGGAGGCAGACTGGACCACAGGGGAAAGGTGTGTGGTATGGAGGCAGACTGTACCACAGGGGAAAGGTGTGTGGTATCGGGGCAGACTGGACCACAGGGGAGGCGGACTGGACCACAGGGGAAAAGTGTGTGGTATGGAGGCAGACTGGACCACAGGGGAAAGGTGTGTGGTATGGAGGCAGACTGGACCACAGGGGAAAGGTGTGTGGTATGGAGGCAGACTGTACCACAGGGGAAAGGTGTGTGGTATGGAGGCAGACTGTACCACAGGGGAAAGGTGTGTGGTATCCAGGCAGACTGGACCACAGGGGAAAGGTGTGTGGTATGGAGGCAGACTGTACCACAGGGGAAAGGTGTGTGGTGTCGAGGCAGACTGGACCACAGGGGAAAGGTGTGTGGTATCGGGGCAGACTGGACCACAGGGGAGGCGGACTGGACCACAGGGGAAAGGTGTGTGGCATTGAGACAGACTGGACCACAGGGAAAAGGTGTGTGGTATCGGGGCAGACTGGACCACAGGGGAGGCGGACTGGACCACAGGGGAAAAGTGTGTGGTATCGGGGCAGACTGGACCACAGGGGAGGCGGACTGGACCACAGGGGAAAGGTGTGTGGTGTCGAGACAGACTGGACCACAGGGGAAAGGTGTGTGGTATCGAGGCAGACTGGACCACAGGGGAAAGGTGTGTGGCATTGAGACAGACTGGACCACAGGGGAAAGGTGTGTGGTATGGAGGCAGACTGTACCACAGGGGAAAGGTGTGTGGTGTCGAGGCAGACTGGACCACAGGGGAAAGGTGTGTGGTATCGGGGCAGACTGGACCACAGGGGAGGCGGACTGGACCACAGGGGAAAGGTGTGTGGCATTGAGACAGACTGGACCACAGGGGAAAGGTGTGTGGTATCGGGGCAGACTGGACCACAGGGGATGCGGACTGGACCACAGGGGAAAAGTGTGTGGTATCGGGGCAGACTGGACCACAGGGGAGGCGGACTGGACCACAGGGGAAAGGTGTGTGGTGTCGAGACAGACTGGACCACAGGGGAAAGGTGTGTGGTATCGAGGCAGACTGGACCACAGGGGAAAGGTGTGTGGCATTGAGACAGACTGGACCACAGGGGAAAGGTGTGTGGTATTGAGACAGACTGGACCACAGGGGAAAGGTGTGTGGTGTCGAGGCAGACTGGACCACAGGGGAAAGGTGTGTGGTGTCCAGGCAGACTGGACCACAGGGGAGGCAGACTGGACCACAGGCGAAAAGTGTGTGGTATGGAGGCAGACTGGACCACAGGGGAAAGGTGTGTGGTATAGAGGCAGACTGGACCACAGGGGAAAGGTGTGTGGTATCCAGTCAGACTGGACCACAGGCGAAAAGTGTGTGGTATGGAGGCAGACTGGACCACAGGAGAAAGGTGTGTGGTATAGAGGCAGACTGGACCACAGGGGAAAGGTGTGTGGTATCCAGGCAGACTGGACCACAGGGGAAAGGTGTGTGGTACTGAGACAGACTGGACCACAGGGGAAAGGTGTGTGGTATCGAGGCAAACTAGACCACAGGGGAGGCAGACTGGACCACAGGGGAAAAGTGTGTGGTATCGAGGCAGACTGGACCACAGGGGAGGCGGACTGGACCACAGGGGAAATGTGTGTGGTGTCGAGACAGACTGGACCACAGGGGAAAGGTGTGTGGTATCGAGGCAGACTGGACCACAGGGGAAAGGTGTGTGGTGTCGAGGCAGACTGGACCACAGGGGAAAGGTGTATGGTATCCAGGCAGACTGGACCACAGGCGAAAAGTGTTTGGTATGGAGGCAGACTGGACCACAGGGGAAAGGTGTGTGGTATAGAGGCAGACTGGACCACAGGGGAAAGGTGTGTGGTGTCGAGGCAGACTGGACCACAGGGGAAAGGTGTGTGGTGTCGAGGCAGACTGGACCACAGGGGAGGCAGACTGGACCACAGGGGAAAGGTATGTGGTATAGAGGCAGACTGGACCACAGGGGAAGGGTGTGGGGTATCCAGGCAGACTGGACCACAGGGGAAAGGTGAGTGGTATCCAGGCAGACTGGACCACAGGGGAAAGGTATGGGATATCCAGGCAGACTGGACCACAGGTGAACCATGTGGGATATCCAGGCAGACTGGACCACAGGGGAAAGGTGTGTGGTATCCAGGCAGACTGGACCACAGGGGAAAGGTGTGTGGTATCGAGGCAGACCGGACCACAGGGGAAAGGTATGGGATATCCAGGCAGACTGGACCACAGGGGAAAGGTGTGTGTGGTATCTAGGCAGACTGGACCACAGGGGAAAGGTGTGGTATCTAGGCAGACTGGACCACAGGGGAAAGGTGTGTGGTATCTAGGCAGACTGGACCACAGGGGAAAGGTGTGGTATCTAGGCAGACTGGACCACAGGGGAAAGGTGTGGGATATCCAGGCAGGTCACCCGTGATACAAGTCAATATTCAACGTCCATCCATGTCTGACGTCCATCCATGTCTGAGGGTTTTTGGGAGATGATGTGGAAACAGTCCACTGGGGCAAAAGGGAGCGATGTTACCTTCCAGTATGATTTGGTTTTGCCAGGGTGTAGTGGATGGGGATGTTGAATGAGTGTTTGCATCTTCCTGTTTGGCCCTGTCCGGGGGTGTCCTCGGATGGGGCCACAGTGTGTCCTGACCGCTCCTGTCTCAGCCTCCAGTATTTATGCTGCAGTAGTTTATGTGTCGGTGGACTCGGGTCAGTTTGTTACATCTGGAGTACTTCTCCTGTCCTATCTGGTGTCCTGTGTGAATTTTAGTGTGCTTTCTCTAATTCTCTCTTTCTCTCTTTCTTTCTCTCTATCGGAGGACCTAAGCCCTAGGACCATGCCCCAGGACTACCTGACATGATGACTCCTTGCTGTCCCCAGTCCACCTGACTGTGCTGCTGCTCCAGTCAACTGTTCTGCCTTATTATTATTCGACCATGCTGGTCATTTATGAACATTTGAACATCTTGGCCATGTTCTGTTATAATCTCCACCCGGCACTGCCAGAAGAGGACTGGCCATCCCACATAGCCTGGTTCCTCTCTAGGTTTCTTCCTAGGTTTTGGCCTTTCTAGGGAGTTTTTCCTAGCCACCGTGCTTCTACACCTGCATGCTTGCTGTTTGGGGTATTCGGCTGGGTTTCTGTACAGCACTTTGAGATATCAGCTGATGTACGAAGGGCTTTATAAATACATTTGATTTGATTTGGTTCAAAAATGGTTCCAAATTTCGATTTACATGTTCGAATCCAGTAATAGAAAACTGTTTTTGATATTTTTGCTTTAAGCCTATCCCAAACATTAACCCTTACATTAACAATTCAGGTATATACAGTTAATACCTAAACTTAAGAATTATTTTTTATTGCATAAACTTAACATTGTAACTATACAAATTATTAACAAAACACTTTTAAATTTGACATTTACAAAACATGGATTAACTTCTAATTCTATAAACTATCAAAAATTAAGACAGTAGCACACTCCATGTGTAATCTCCCAGCAATTTAATGGGTATTTGCCAACTTTTCGGCATCACTGTGCCTTCTTCTGAACTTCTAATTCTGACTTGAGACTGTGGGGGCTTGTTGTGGTATCAGCTCTACTCAGCTCTACTCTCTGTAGATCTACTGTTCCGTATCAACCAGAATACAGCAGAATGTTGTTGTGGTATCAGCTCTACTCAGCTCTACTCTCTGTATATCTACTGTTCCGTATCAACCAGAATACAGCAGAATGTTGTTGTGGTATCAGCTCTACTCCGCTCTACTCTCTGTATATCTACTGTTCCGTATCAACCAGAATACAGCAGAATGTTGTTTGGTATCAGCTCTACTCAGCTCTACTCTCTGTATATCTACTGTTCCGTATCAACCAGAATACAGCAGAATGTTGTTGTGGTATCAGCTCTACTCAGCTCTACTCTCTGTATATCTACTGTTCCGTATCAACCAGAATACAGCAGAATGTTGTTGTGGTATCAGCTCTACTCAGCTCTACTCTCTGTATATCTACTGTTCCGTATCAACCAGAATACAGCAGAATGTTGTTGTGGTATCAGCTCTACTCAGCTCTACTCTCTGTATATCTACTGTTCCGTATCAACCAGAATACAGCAGAATGTTGTTTGGTATCAGCTCTACTCAGCTCTACTCTCTGTATATCTACTGTTCCGTATCAACCAGAATACAGCAGAATGTTGTTGTGGTATCAGCTCTACTCTCTGTATATCTACTGTTCCGTATCAACCAGAATACAGCAGAATGTTGTTTGGTATCAGCTCTACTCAGCTCTACTCTCTGTATATCTACTGTTCCGTATCAACCAGAATACAGCAGAATGTTGTTGTGTATCAGTACTCAGCTCTACTCTCTGTATATCTACTGTTCCGTATCAACCAGAATACAGCAGAATGTTGTTGTGGTATCAGCTCTACTCAGCTCTACTCTCTGTATATCTACTGTTCCGTATCAACCAGAATACAGCAGAATGTTGTTGTGGTATCAGCTCTACTCTCTGTATATCTACTGTTCCGTATCAACCAGAATACAGCAGAATGTTGTTGTGGTATCAGCTCTACTCAGCTCTACTCTCTGTATATCTACTGTTCCGTATCAACCAGAATACAGCAGAATGTTGTTGTGGTATCAGCTCTACTCAGCTCTACTCTCTGTATATCTACTGTTCCGTATCAACCAGAATACAGCAGAATGTTGTTTGGTATCAGCTCTACTCCGCTCTACTCTCTGTATATCTACTGTTCCGTATCAACCAGAATACAGCAGAATGTTGTTGTGGTATCAGCTCTACTCAGCTCTACTCTCTGTATATCTACTGTTCCGTATCAACCAGAATACAGCAGAATGTTGTTGTGGTATCAGCTCTACTCAGCTCTACTCTCTGTATATCTACTGTTCCGTATCAACCAGAATACAGCAGAATGTTGTTGTGGTATCAGCTCTACTCAGCTCTACTCTCTGTATATCTACTGTTCCGTATCAACCAGAATACAGCAGAATGTTGTTGTGGTATCAGCTCTACTCAGCTCTACTCTCTGTATATCTACTGTTCCGTATCAACCAGAATACAGCAGAATGTTGTTTGGTATCAGCTCTACTCAGCTCTACTCTCTGTATATCTACTGTTCCGTATCAACCAGAATACAGCAGAATGTTGTTGTGGTATCAGCTCTACTCAGCTCTACTCTCTGTATATCTACTGTTCCGTATCAACCAGAATACAGCAGAATGTTGTTTGGTATCAGCTCTACTCAGCTCTACTCTCTGTATATCTACTGTTCCGTATCAACCAGAATACAGCAGAATGTTGTTGTGGTATCAGCTCTACTCTCTGTATATCTACTGTTCCGTATCAACCAGAATACAGCAGAATGTTGTTGTGGTATCAGCTCTACTCTCTGTATATCTACTGTTCCGTATCAACCAGAATACAGCAGAATGTTGTTGTGGTATCAGCTCTACTCTCTGTATATCTACTGTTCCGTATCAACCAGAATACAGCAGAATGTTGTTGTGGTATCAGCTCTACTCTCTGTATATCTACTGTTCCGTATCAACCAGAATACAGCAGAATGTTGTTGTGGTATCAGCTCTACTCAGCTCTACTCTCTGTATATCTACTGTTCCGTATCAACCAGAATACAGCAGAATGTTGTTTGGTATCAGCTCTACTCAGCTCTACTCTCTGTATATCTACTGTTCCGTATCAACCAGAATACAGCAGAATGTTGTTGTGGTATCAGCTCTACTCTCTGTATATCTACTGTTCCGTATCAACCAGAATACAGCAGAATGTTGTTGTGGTATCAGCTCTACTCTCTGTATATCTACTGTTCCGTATCAACCAGAATACAGCAGAATGTTGTTTGGTATCATTCATTCATTAACACTAAATGATTCACTTGTTCATCTTTGTCGCTCATGCCTTTATCTCTTCTCGTCATGCCCTGATCTGTTTCACATGTCTTTCTGCTTTGTCCCCACCACCTCCAGGTGACACCCATCTTCCCCATTATCCCCTGGGTACTTATACCTGTTTTCTCTGTTTGTATGTTGCCAGTTCGTCTGATTTGTCAAGGCAACCAGCATTTTGTCTCAGCTCCTGCTTTTCACCATTCTCCCTTTTTCTCGCCCTCCTGGTTTTGACCCTTGCCTGTCCTGACTCTGAGACCGCCTGCCTGACCCCTCTGCCTGCCCCTGAGCCTGCACCTTTGCGCTACTCTGGATTGCCGACCTCTGCCTGACCTGACCCTGAGCCGGCTGGCCGTCCTTTACCTTTATCCCACTACTCTGGATTATCGTCCCCTGCCTGCCATGATCTGTCGTTTGTCTGCCCCTGTTGCTGTAATAAACATGGTTACTTCAACACAGTCTGCACTTGGGTCTTACCTTCAAACCCGATACTTCTTCCCTCACTCCATAGATCAAAATATCTGCTGCCGTACAATACACACACACACACACACACACACACACACACACACACACACACACACACACACACACACACACACACACACACACACACACACACACACACACACACACACACACACACACACACACACACACAATAAGTATTCATACCCCTTTACTTTTTCCACAACCTGTCCCTGGCTGAGTCTCTAATACCTACATGTTTCAAGCAGACCACAACACTCGATTTTGCCAAAAACACCAAGGTAACCTTTCTAAATGACCACCAACCTGTGACACTCACATCTGTAGCAATGAAATACTTTGAAAGGCTGGTCGTGGCTCACATCACCTGCTTCATCCCAGAAACCGCAGACCCACTCCAATTTGCATACTACCCCAACAGATCCGCAGATGACACAATCTCTATTGCACTCAACAATACCCTTTCCCACCTCGAGAAAATTAACACCTACGTGAGAATACTGTTAATTGACTACAGGTCAGCGTTCAACACCGTTGTACCCTCAAAGCTCATCAGTAAGCTACGGACCCTGGGCCGCTGCAACTGGATCCTGGACTTCCTGATGGGCAGCCCCCAGGTGGTAAGGTTAGGCAACAACACGTCTGCCACTCTAATCCTCAACACAGGGTCCCCTCAGGGTGCGTGCTTAGCCCCTTCCTGTACTTTCTGTTCACCCATGACTGCAAGGCCAAGCACAAGTTCCACACTATCATTACGTTTGTGATGAGACAACAGTGGTAGGCTTGATCACCAACAATGATGAGACAGCCTATAGGAAAGAGGTCAGAGACCTGGCAGTGTGGTGCTAGGACAACAATCTCTCCCTCAACATGATCAAGACAAAGGAGCTGATCATGGACTACAGGAAAGGAGGGTCAAACACGCCCCCATTCTCATCAACGGGCTGTAGTGGAGCAGGTTGAGAGATTCAAGTTCCTTGGTGTCCACACCACAAACAAACTATCATGGTCCAAACACACCAAGACAGTCGTGAAGAGGGCACGATAACGCCTATTTCCCCTCAGGACAATGAAAGGATTTGGCATGGGTTCTCAGATCCTCAAAAGGTTCTACAGCTGCACCATCGAGAACATCCTGACTGGTTGCATCACTGCCTGGTATGGCAACTGCTCGGCCTCCGACGCTAGGCTCTACAGAGCGTAGTCCATAAGGCCCAGTACAACACTGGAGAGAAAAGCTTCCTGCCATCCAGGACCTCTATACCAGGAAGGCCTTCAAGCCTTCCGCATTGCAAGTGGTCCCGGAGCGGCAACTCTAGGTCCAAAAGGCTTCTTAACAGCTTCTTCTCCCAAGCCATAAGACTGCTGAACAGCTAATCAATTGACCCCCCCTTTTTTACGCTGCTACTACTTGCTGCTTATCATCTATGCATAGTCACTTTACCCCTACCTACATTTACATATTACTTCAATTACCTCGACTGACCTGTATCCCCGCACATTGACTCGGTACTTGTTCCCCCTGTATACTCATTATTGTTATTTTATTGCTGCTCTTTTATTCTTTACTTTAGATCATTTCGTTAATATTTTCCTAACTTTAATTTTTCTAAAACTACATTTTGGGCCCCCCGAGTAGCGCAGCGTTCTAAGGCACTGCATTGCAGGGTTGTGGCGTCACTACAGCCTGGACTGTGTCATTACTAGCCGTGACCGGGAGTCCCATAGGGCGGCAAACATTTGACCCATCGTCGTCCGGGTTAGGGGAAGGTTTGGCTGGGGGGGCTATACTTGGCTCATCGCACTCTAGCGACTCCTTGTAGTGGGCCGGGCGTCTGCAGGCTGACTTTGGTCGTCAGCTTAACAGTGTTTCCTCCAGCACATTGGTGTGGCTAGCTTCCTGGTGACGTGAGGGGGTGTGAAGAAGCTTGGTTTGGCGGGTCATGTTTTGGGGGACGCATGACTCGACCTTCGCCTCTCCCAAACCTGTTGGGGAGTTACAGCGACGAGACAATAATCAGGAAAGGGGGGGTACAAACAGAAACGTTTTCATTTCATGCTATGGTCTACACCTGCTTTATTTGGCACATGTGACACATACAATTTGATTTGATTTGAAAATGCTATATATCCGCCTCACTCACAGAAAAATAAGTAGTACTACTAGGTTTTACACAGTCAAATATAACAAGTAAAAAAATGTTTTAAAGAGCTTTATAAATTATACATTTGTGACATCAATATATAACATTTTAAGCATTAAGAGCGTTGAGCATTGGGCCAGTTACCGAAAAGTCACTGGTTTCAAATTCCCGAGGGGACTAGGTGAAAAATCTGTCTCTGAAGCAAGGCACTTTAACCGAGTTCCTCCTGTAGTTCGCTTTAGTGCTAAATGACTCAAATGTCAAAGTATCTCCCCTGTATATCCCTCTGTCCTGAGTCTGTATCAATACGACTATCTCCCCTGTATATCCCTCTGTCCTGAGTCTGTATCAATACGACTATCTCCCCTGTATCTCTCTGTCCTAGTCGACTATCTCCCCTGTATATCCCTCTGTCCTGAGTCTGTATCATCTCCCTGTATATCTCTCTGTCCTGAGTCTGTATCAATACGACTATCTCCCTGTATATCCCTCTGTCCTGAGTCTGTATCAATACGACTATCTCCCCTGTATATCTCTGTCCTGAGTCTGTATCAATACGACTATCTCCCTGTATATCCTCTGTCCTGAGTCTGTATCAATACGACTATCTCCCCTGTATATCCCTCTGTCCTGAGTCTGTATCAATACGACTATCTCCCCTGTATATCTCTCTGTCCTGAGTCTGTATCAATACGACTATCTCCCCTGTATATCCCTCTGTCCTGAGTCTGTATCAATACGACTATCTCCCCTGTATATCCCTCTGTCCTGAGTCTGTATCAATACGACTATCTCCCCTGTATATCCCTCTGTCCTGAGTCTGTATCAATACGACTATCTCCCCTGTATATCCTCTGTCCTGAGTCTGTATCAATACGACTATCTCCCTGTATATCCCTCTGTCCTGAGTCTGTATCAATACGACTATCTCCCCTGTATATACCTCTGTCCTGAGTCTGTATCAATACGACTATCTCCCCTGTATATCCCTCTGTCCTGAGTCTGTATACGACTATCTCCCTGTATATCCCTCTGTCCTGAGTCTGTATATCGACTATCCCCTGTATATCCCTCTGTCCTGAGTCTGTACGACTATCTCCCCTGTATATCCCTCTGTCCTGAGTCTGTATCAATACGACTATCTCCCCTGTATATCCCTCTGTCCTGAGTCTGTATCAATACGACTATCTCCCCTGTATATCCTCTGTCCTGAGTCTGTATCAATACGACTATCTCCCTGTATATCCCTCTGTCCTGAGTCTGTATCAATACGACTATCTCCCCTGTATATCCCTCTGTCCTGAGTCTGTATCATCTCCCCTGTATATACCTCTGTCCTGAGTCTGTATATCTCTCCCCCTGTATATCCCTCTGTCCTGAGTCTGTATCAATACGACTATCTCCCTGTATATACCTCTGTCCTGAGTCTGTATCAATACGACTATCTCCCCTGTATATCCGACTATCTCCCTGTATATCCCTCTGTCCTGAGTCTGTATGACTATCTCCCCTGTATATCCCTCTGTCCTGAGTCTGTATCAATACGACTATCTCCCCTGTCATCCCTCCCTGAGTATATCTCCCCTGTATATCCCTCTGTCCTGAGTCTGTATCAATACGACTATCTCCCCTGTATATCCTCTGTCCTGAGTCTGTATCAATACGACTATCTCCCCTGTATATACCTCTGTCCTGAGTCTGTATCAATACGACTATCTCCCCTGTATATCCCTCTGTCCTGAGAGACTATCTCCCCTGTATATCCCTCTGTCTGAGTCTGTATCAATACGACTATCTCCCCTGTATATCCCTCTGTCCTGAGTCTGTATCACGACTATCTCCCCGATATATCTGTCCCCTGACTATCTCCCTGTATACCTCTGTCCTGAGTCTGTATCAATACGACTATCTCCCCTGTATATCCCTCTGTCCTGAGTCTGTATCAATACGACTATCTCCCCTGTATATCCCTCTGTCCTGAGTCTGTATCAATGACTATCTCCCTGTATATACCTCTGTCCTGAGTCTGTATCACTATATATCCTCTGTCCTGACTATCTCCCCTGTATATCCCTCTGTCCTGAGTCTGTATCAATACGACTATCTCCCCTGTATATCCCTCTGTCCTGAGTCTGTATCAATACGACTATCTCCCCTGTATATCCTCTGTCCTGAGTCTGTATCAATACGACTATCTCCCCTGTATATCCCTCTGTCCTGAGTCTGTATCAATACGACTATCTCCCTGTATATCCCTCTGTCTGAGTCTGAGACTATCTCCCCTGTATATATCCCTCTGTCCTGAGTCTGTATATGACTATCTCCCCTGTATATCCCTCTGTCCTGAGTCTGTATCAATACGACTATCTCCCTGTATATCCCTCTGTCCTGAGTCTGTATCAATACGACTATCTCCCTGTATATCCCTCTGTCCTGAGTCTGTATCAATACGACTATCTCCCCTGTATATCCCTCTGTCCTGAGTCTGAGACTATCTCCCCTGTATATATCCTGAGTCTGTATCAATACGACTATCTCCCCTGTATATCCCTCTGTCCTGAGTCTGTATCAATACGACTATCTCCCCTGTATATCCCTCTGTCCTGAGTCTGAGTCTGTATATACCTCTGTCCTGAGTCTGTATCAATAAGATATCGACTATCCCTGTATATACCTCTGTCCTGAGTCTGTATCAATACGACTATCTCCCCTGTATATCCCTCTGTCCTGAGTCTGTATCAATACGACTATCTCCCCTGTATATACCTCTGTCCTGAGTCTGTATCAATACGACTATCCCCTGTATATCCCTCTGTCCTGAGTCTGTATCTGACTATCTCCTGTATATACCTCTGTCCTGAGTCTGTATCAATACGACTATCTCCCCTGTATATACCTCTGTCCTGAGTCTGTATCAATACTATCTCCCCTGTACTATCTCTGTCCTGAGTCTGTATCAATACGACTATACCTCTGTCCTGAGTCTGTATCAATACGACTATCTCCCTGTATATACCTCTGTCCTGAGTCTGTATATCCCTCTGTCCTGAGTCTGTATCAATACGACTATCTCCCCTGTATATCCCTCTGTCCTGAGTCTGTATCAATACGACTATCTCCCTGTATATCCTCTGTCCTGAGTCTGTATCAACGACTATCTCCCCTGTATATCCCTCTGTCCTGAGTCTGTATCAATATCCCTCTGTCCTGAGTCTGATCTATCTATCCCCTGTATATATCTGTATCAATATGACTATCTCCCTGTATATCCCTCTGTCCTGAGTCTGTACTATCTCCCCTGTATATCCCTCTGTCCTGAGTCTGTATCTACAACTATCTCCCTGTATATCCCTCTGTCCTGAGTCTGTATCAATACGACTATCTCCCTGTATATCCCTCTGTCCTGAGTCTGTATCAATACGACTATCTCCCCTGTATATCCCTCTGTCCTGAGTCTGTATCAATACGACTATCTCCCTGTATATACCTCTGTCCTGAGTCTGTATCAATACGACTATCTCCCTGTATATCCCTCTGTCCTGAGTCTGTATCAATACGACTATCTCCCTGTATATCCCTCTGTCCTGAGTCTGTATCAATACGACTATCTCCCCTGTATATACCTCTGTCCTGAGTCTGTATCTGACTATCTCCCCTGTATATACCTCTGTCCTGAGTCTGTATCAATACGACTATCTCCCTGTATATCCCTCTGTCCTGAGTCTGTATCAATACGACTATCTCCCCTGTATATACCTCTGTCCTGAGTCTGTATCAATACGACTATCTCCCCTGTATATCCCTCTGTCCTGAGTCTGTATCAATACGACTATCTCCCCTGTATATCCCTCTGTCCTGAGTCTGTATACGACTATCTCCCCTGTCATCCTCTGTCCTGAGTCTGTATATACGACTATCTCCCCTGTATATCCCTCTGTCCTGAGTCTGTCTGACTATCTCCCTGTATATACCTCTGTCCTGAGTCTGTATCAATACGACTATCTCCCCTGTATATACCTCTGTCCTGAGTCTGTATCAATACGACTATCTCCCCTGTATATACCTCTGTCCTGAGTCTGTATCAATACGACTATCTCCCCTGACTATCTCCCCTATATACCTCTGTCCTGAGTCTGTATCAATACGACTATCTCCCCTGTATATATCTCCTGAGTCCCTACGACTATCTCCCTGTATATCCCTCTGTCCTGAGTCTGTATCAATATCTCCCGACTATCTCCTGTATATACCTCTGTCCTGAGTCTGTATCAATACGACTATCTCCCCTGTATATACCTCTGTCCTGAGTCTGTATCAATACGACTATCTCCCCTGTATATCCTCTGTCCTGAGTCTGTATCAATACGACTATCTCCCCTGTATATACCTCTGTCCTGAGTCTGTATCAATACGACTATCTCCCCTGTATATCCCTCTGTCCTGAGTCTGTATCAATACGACTATCTCCCCTGTATATACCTCTGTCCTGAGTCTGTATCAATATGACTATCTCCCCTGTATATCCCTCTGTCCTGAGTCTGTATCAATATGACTATCTCCCCTGTATATCCCTCTGTCTGAGTCTGAGACTATCTCCCTGTATATCCCTCTGTCCTGAGTCTGTATCAATACGACTATCTCCCTGTATCTATACCTCTGTCCTGAGTCTGTATCTGACTATCTCCCCTGTATATCCCTCTGTCCTGAGTCTGTATCAATACGACTATCTCCCTGTATATACCTCTGTCCTGAGTCTGTATCAATACGACTATCTCCCCTGTATATCCCTCTGTCCTGAGTCTGTATCAATACGACTATCTCCCTGTATATCCCTCTGTCCTGAGTCTGTATCAATACGACTATCTCCCCTGTATATCCCTCTGTCCTGAGTCTGTATCAATACGACTATCTCCCCTGTATATCCCTCTGTCCTGAGTCTGTATCAATACGACTATCTCCCCTGTATATACCTCTGTCCTGAGTCTGTATCAATACGACTATCTCCCCTGTATATCCCTCTGTCCTGAGTCTGTATCAATACGACTATCTCCCCTGTATATCCCTCTGTCCTGAGTCTGTATCAATACGACTATCTCCCCTGTATATACCTCTGTCCTGAGTCTGTATCAATACGACTATCTCCCCTGTATATACCTCTGTCCTGAGTCTGTATCAATACGACTATCTCCCCTGTATATCCCTCTGTCCTGAGTCTGTATCAATACGACTATCTCCCTGTACTATCTCTGTCCTGAGTCTGTATCAATACGACTATCTCCCCTGTATATACCTCTGTCCTGAGTCTGTATCACGACTATCTCCCTGTATATACCTCTGTCCTGAGTCTGTATCAATACGACTATCTCCCCTGTATATACCTCTGTCCTGAGTCTGACGACTATCTCCCCTGTATCCCTCTGTCCTGAGTCTGTATCTATCTCCCCTGTATATCCCTCTGACTATCTCCCCTGTATATCCCTCTGTCCTGAGTCTGTATCAATACGACTATCTCCCCTGTATATCCCTCTGTCCTGAGTCTGTATCAATATGACTATCTCCCCTGTATATCCCTCTGTCCTGAGTCTGTATCAATATGACTATCTCCCTGTATATCCCTCTGTCCTGAGTCTGTATCAATACGACTATCTCCCCTGTATATCCCTCTGTCCTGAGTCTGTATCAATATGACTATCTCCCCTGTATATACCTCTGTCCTGAGTCTGTATCTCGACTATCTCCCCTGTATATCCCTCTGTCCTGAGTCTGTATCAATACGACTATCTCCCCTGTATATCCCTCTGTCCTGAGTCTGTATCAATACGACTATCTCCCCTGTATATCTCTCTGTCCTGAGTCTGTATCAATACGACTATCTCCCCTGTATATCCCTCTGTCCTGAGTCTGTATCAATACGACTATCTCCCCTGTATATCCCTCTGTCCTGAGTCTGTATCAATACGACTATCTCCCCTGTATATCCCTCTGTCCTGAGTCTGTATCAATACGACTATCTCCCCTGTATATACCTCTGTCCTGAGTCTGTATCAATACGACTATCTCCCCTGTATATCCCTCTGTCCTGAGTCTGTATCAATACGACTATCTCCCCTGTATATACCTCTGTCCTGAGTCTGTATCAATACGACTATCTCCCCTGTATATCCCTCTGTCCTGAGTCTGTATCAATACGACTATCTCCCCTGTACATCCCTCTGTCCTGAGTCTGACTATCTCCCCTGTACATCCTCTGTCCTGAGTCTGTATCAATACGACTATCTCCCCTGTATATACCTCTGTCCTGAGTCTGTATCAATACGACTATCTCCCCTGTATATACCTCTGTCCTGAGTCTGTATCAATACGACTATCTCCCCTGTATATACCTCTGTCCTGAGTCTGTATCAATACGACTATCTCCCCTGTATATTCCTCTGTCCTGAGTCTGTATCAATACGACTATCTCCCCTGTATATACCTCTGTCCTGAGTCTGTATCAATACGACTATCTCCCCTGTATATCCCTCTGTCCTGAGTCTGTATCAATACGACTATCTCCCCTGTATATACCTCTGTCCTGAGTCTGTATCAATATGACTATCTCCCCTGTATATCCCTCTGTCCTGAGTCTGTATCAATATGACTATCTCCCCTGTATATCCCTCTGTCCTGAGTCTGTATCAATACGACTATCTCCCCTGTATATCCCTCTGTCCTGAGTCTGTATCTGACTATCTCCCCTGTATATACCTCTGTCCTGAGTCTGTATCAATACGACTATCTCCCCTGTATATCCCTCTGTCCTGAGTCTGTATCAATACGACTATCTCCCCTGTATATACCTCTGTCCTGAGTCTGTATCATTATGACTATCTCCCCTGTATATCCCTCTGTCCTGAGTCTGTATCAATACGACTATCTCCCCTGTATATACCTCTGTCCTGAGTCTGTATCAATACGACTATCTCCCCTGTATATCCCTCTGTCCTGAGTCTGTATCAATACGACTATCTCCCTGTATATCCCTCTGTCCTGAGTCTGTATCAATACGACTATCTCCCCTGTATATACCTCTGTCCTGAGTCTGTATCAATACGACTATCTCCCTGTATATACCTCTGTCCTGAGTCTGTATCAATACGACTATCTCCCTGTATATCCCTCTGTCTGAGTCTGTATCAATACGACTATCTCCCCTGTATATACCTCTGTCCTGAGTCTGTATCAATAAGACTATCACCCCTGTATATCCCTCTGTCCTGAGTCTGTATCTGACTATCTCCCCTGTATATACCTCTGTCCTGAGTCTGTATCAATACGACTATCTCCCTGTATATACCTCTGTCCTGAGTCTGTATCAATACGACTATCTCCCCTGTATATCCCTCTGTCCTGAGTCTGTATCAATACGACTATCTCCCTGTACCTCTGTCCTGAGTCTGTATCAATACGACTATCTCCCCTGTATATACCTCTGTCCTGAGTCTGTATCAATACGACTATCTCCCCTGTATATACCTCTGTCCTGAGTCTGTATCAATACGACTATCTCCCCTGTATATCCCTCTGTCCTGAGTCTGTATCAATACGACTATCTCCCCTGTATATCCCTCTGTCCTGAGTCTGTATCAATACGACTATCTCCCCTGTATATACCTCTGTCCTGAGTCTGTATCAATATGACTATCTCCCCTGTATATCCCTCTGTCCTGAGTCTGTATCAATATGACTATCTCCCCTGTATATCCCTCTGTCCTGAGTCTGTATCAATATGACTATCTCCCCTGTATATCCCTCTGTCCTGAGTCTGTATCAATACGACTATCTCCCCTGTATATCCCTCTGTCCTGAGTCTGTATCAATACAACTATCTCCCCTGTATATACCTCTGTCCTGAGTCTGTATCAATACGACTATCTCCCCTGTATATCCCTCTGTCCTGAGTCTGTATCAATACGACTATCTCCCCTGTATATCCCTCTGTCCTGAGTCTGTATCAATACGACTATCTCCCCTGTATATACCTCTGTCCTGAGTCTGTATCAATACGACTATCTCCCCTGTATATCCCTCTGTCCTGAGTCTGTATCAATATCTATCTCCCCTGTATATCCCTCTGTCCGGAGTCTGTATCAATACGACTATCTCCCCTGTATATACCTCTGTCCTGAGTCTGTATCAATACGATATCTCCCTGTATATACCTCTGTCCTGAGTCTGTATCAATACGACTATCTCCCCTGTATATCCCTCTGTCCTGAGTCTGTATCAATACGACTATCTCCCCTGTATATACCTCTGTCCTGAGTCTGTATCAATACGACTATCTCCCCTGTATATCCCTCTGTCCTGAGTCTGTATCAATACGACTATCTCCCCTGTATATCCCTCTGTCCTGAGTCTGTATCAATACGACTATCTCCCCTGTACATCTCTCTGTCCTGAGTCTGTATCAATACGACTATCTCCCCTGTATATACCTCTGTCCTGAGTCTGTATCAATACGACTATCTCCCCTGTATATACCTCTGTCCTGAGTCTGTATCAATACGACTATCTACCCTGTATATACCTCTGTCCTGAGTCTGTATCAATACGACTATCTCCCCTGTATATACCTCTGTCCTGAGTCTGTATCAATACGACTATCTCCCCTGTATATACCTCTGTCCTGAGTCTGTATCAATACGACTATCTCCCCTGTATATCCCTCTGTCCTGAGTCTGTATCAATACGACTATCTCCCCTGTATATCCCTCTGTCCTGAGTCTGTCTGACTATCTCCCTGTATATACCTCTGTCCTGAGTCTGTATCAATCTATCTCCCCTGTATATACCTCTGTCCTGAGTCTGTATCACGACTATCTCCCCTGTATATTCCTCTGTCCTGAGTCTGTATCAATACGACTATCTCCCCTGTATATACCTCTGTCCTGAGTCTGTATCAATACGACTATCTCCCCTGTATATCCCTCTGTCCTGAGTCTGTATCAATACGACTATCTCCCCTGTATATACCTCTGTCCTGAGTCTGTATCAATGACTATCTCCCTGTATATCCCTCTGTCCTGAGTCTGTATCAATACGACTATCTCCCCTGTATATCCCTCTGTCCTGAGTCTGTATCAATACGACTATCTCCCCTGTATATCCCTCTGTCCTGAGTCTGTATCAATACGACTATCTCCCCTGTATATCCCTCTGTCCTGAGTCTGTATCAATATGACTATCTCCCCTGTATATCCCTCTGTCCTGAGTCTGTATCAATACGACTATCTCCCCTGTATATCCCTCTGTCCTGAGTCTGTATCAATACGACTATCTCCCCTGTACATCCCTCTGTCCTGAGTCTGTATCAATACGACTATCTCCCCTGTACATCTCTCTGTCCTGAGTCTGTATCAATACGACTATCTCCCCTGTATATACCTCTGTCCTGAGTCTGTATCAATACGACTATCTACCCTGTATATACCTCTGTCCTGAGTCTGTATCAATATGACTATCTCCCCTGTATATACCTCTGTCCTGAGTCTGTATCAATACGACTATCTCCCCTGTACATCTCTCTGTCCTGAGTCTGTATCAATACGACTATCTCCCCTGTATATCCCTCTGTCCTGAGTCTGTATCAATACGACTATCTCCCCTGTATATACCTCTGTCCTGAGTCTGTATCAATACGACTATCTCCCCTGTACATCTCTCTGTCCTGAGTCTGTATCAATATGACTGGAGTGTCTCCATTGTACACTGTGGGAAAGCATAATTTACTATTATCCCACAACTTTACCTCAAACTGAACATTATATACACCAGGAGTATTCCTCCGTTTATGTCCCTTATAATTCACAGTCAACATATCAAACCCACCTCTGAAGACACTTTTCCCCTCTAGCATGTAGCCTGAACATTTACCCCCCCCATCTGTGTTTAAGGAACACAGAAAATCTATGGTTTGCCTCCCCCGATTCTTTTGAAAATAATCAATGTTGTGTGTGATATGATTTATATTCTGAGTCGATGACCTGTTTTTGTCTCGGGGCCAATAACTTGGGAAGGATCTTTAGATATTTAGAGAGAGAAGCGGTGCAGAACCTGACTCAAGGTCATAATATTGCATTTTAGTGCAACAGAGAGGGGATAGTGGGAATAGAGGAGCGAGGCGGAATGGAGGAAGAGAGGCCTGTACGGTACAGTATACACTCTAGATATAAAAAGGACATGAGATTGATGTTTTTACAGGTTCTACCAAGGCCAGAAAGAGAGAGAAGCAAAGGGGCTGTGGGTGGGAGAGAAAGAGATGGGAAGGGGTGGAGAAAGAGAGGGGTGTTTAGAGAGAGGTATTGGGTAGAGAGAGAGAGGGAGGGGTGTAAAAAGAAAGGGAGTGGAGGGGGTTGGAGAAAGAGAGGGAGAGGGTTGGAGAAAGAGAGGGAGGGAGGGAGGGGATGAAGAAAGAGATGGAGGGGGAGGGGTTTGGGAGAGGAAGAAAGAGAGTGGCCTCAGGATCTTCTCATGTTATCTCTGTGCATTCAAGTTGCCATCGATAGAATGCATTCGTAGCTTATGCATGCCCATACCATAAGCCCACATCCAACATTGGGCACTGTGTTCACAACGTTGACATCAGCAAACCGTTCGCCCACACAACGCAATACACGCTGTCTGCCATTTGCCCAGTTCAATTGAAACTGGAATTCGTCTGTGAAAAGTTCACTTCTCCAGGATGCCAGTGGCCGTCAAAGGTGAGCATCGGTTACGACATGGAACTGTATACGTCAAGACCCTGGTGAAGACAATGAGTTTACATATGATCTTCCCTGAGACGGAGTGTGACAGTTAGTCTAGAAATTCTTCAGTTGTACAAACCCACAGTTTCATCAGCTGTCCTGGTGGCTGGTCTCAGACGATCCCGCAGGTGAAGAAGCCACTTCAGCTTCTTTATATGTCACACCTGTCAGGTGAATGGATTATCTTGGCAAAGGAGATATTTTCACAAACAGGGATGTAACCAAATGTATGCACAGAATTTGAAAGAAATAAGCTTCATGTGCACATTTCTGGGATCATTTATTTCAGTTCCTGAAACATGGGACCAACACTTTCCATGTTGTGTTTATATTTCCATTCAGTGTATTTTGTACAGTCGTGGCCAAACGTTTTGAGAATAACACAAATATTAATTTTCACACAGGCTGCTGCCTCAGTTTGTATGATGGCAATTTGCACATACTCCAGAATGTTATGAAGAGTCATCAGATGAATTGCAATTAATTGCAAAGTCCAACTTTGCCATGAAAATGAACTGAAACCCCCAAAAACATTTCCACTGCATTTCACCCCTGCCACAAAAGGACCATCATGTCAGTGATTCTCTCGTTAACACAGGTGTGAGTGTTGACGATGACGGCTGGAGATAACTCTATCATGCTGATTGAGTTTGAATAACAGACTGGAAGCTTCAAAAGGAGGGTGGTGCTTGGAATAATTGTTCTTCCTCCGTCAACCATGGTTACCTGCAAGGAAACCTGTGCCATCATCATTGCTTTGCACTAAAAGAGCTTCACAGGCAAGGATATTGCTGCCAGTAAGATTGCACCTAAATCAACCATTTATCGGATCATCAAGAACTTCAAGGAGAGTGGTTCAATTGTTGTGAAGAAGGCTTCAGGGTGCCCAAGAAAGTCCAGAAAGCACCAGGACTGTCTCCTAAAGTTAATTCAGCTGCAGGATCGGGGTACCACCAGTACTTAGCTTGCTCAAGAATGGTAGCAGGCAGGTGTGAGTGCATCTGCATGCACAGTGAGGCGAAGACTTTTGGAGGGTGGCCTGGTGTCAAGAAGGGCAGCAAAGAAGCCACTTCTCTCCAGGAAAAACATCAGGGACAGACTGATATTCTGCATAAGGTACTGGACACAGGGATTGGACTGCTGAGGACTGGAGTAAAGTCATTTCCTCTGATGAATCCCCGTTCAGATTGTTTAGGGCATCCGGGAAAAAGCTTGTCCGGAGAAGACAAGGTCAGCGCTACCATCAGTCCTATGTGATGCCAACAGTAAAACATCCTGAGACCATTCATGTGTGGGGTTGCTTCTTAGCCAAGGGAGTGGGCTCACTCACAATTTTGCCTAAGAACACAGCCATGAATAAAGAATGGTACCGACACATTCTCTGAGAGCATCTTCTCCCAACCATCCAGGAACAGTTTGGTGATGAACAATGCCTTTTCCAGCATGATGGAGCAACTTGCCACAAGGCAAAAGTGAAAACCAAGTGGCTCTGGAAACAAAACGTCAATATTTTGGGTCCATGGCCAGAAATCTCCCTAGACCTTAATCCAATTGAAACTTGTGGTCAATCCTCAAGAGGTGGGTGGACAAACAAAAACCCACAAATCCTGTCAAACTCCAAGCATTGATTATGCACAGTATGCCAGGTCAGAATGCAGAAGTCTTGAAAAAGAAGGGTCAACACTGCAAATATTGACTCTTTGCATCTCATTATCGTTATCATTACTGTCATTATTATTATCATTATCATTACTATTATTATCGTTATTATTATTACTGTCATTATTATCAATATTACTATCATTATTACTATTATCATTACATTATTGTCATTATGACTATTACCATTATTATCATTTTCATTGTTATTATTATCATTATCATAATTATTATTATCATTATTGTTATCATTATTATTATTATCATGATCGTTTTTATAATTATTGCTATTACCATTATTATTATTATAATTATCATTATTATCATTATTGCTATCATCATTATTATTATTATCATCATTATTATCATTATCGTTATTATCATTATTACTATCATTATTACTATTATTATTATCATTATTGGTATTATCATTGTTATTATCATTATTGTCATTATTATTATCGTTATTTTTATTTTTATAATAATTATTATTATAATTATTGTTATTTTTATTATCAGTATTATCATTATCATTATTACTGTTACCATTATTATTATTATCATTACCGTTATTATTATTATTATCAGTGTGTTTTTTTAAATGTACTTCTTCATTGTGATCAAGTTGTATTAGTACAGGGAACGCTCTACTTCCTCTCATTCATCTAATTGAGTTAAGTGCTGACATTTCCCATTACTTCCTTTTCAATGATAAAAGCAGCTTAGGCTTATTGACATCCTACTACAAACTACACCAAGCTGATTGCCTCACCCTCACTGCGTTAGGCCTCAACACTCCACAGCACACACACACAAGTGCACACACTCACACACACCCATACACACAAAAACACAAACAAAAAAACACACACACACACGTTATACACACACAAACACTTTAAGGCGCTTTTTTAAAATTACGGTAGTTTAAGCAGCAAGTTATTTACATTTAAATCCCTTTTACTCAGTCCCAGCCCTGATGAATTACCATCTGCTGACCTTGAGAGGCAGAGAGGAAAACCATAGAAGATAGAGAATGGAGGAAAAGAAAATGTGTGTACTTTTGTCTGTAGGCCTCTCATGCAGAGAGGAAACATACTGTTTCATGCTCCCAAATGTGATGTTAGCTTCATGAGTTAGGTGTGTTGGGAGCAGTGCAGATATCCTTTCCGCATTTAATTTCTTATATACTCAATACCTGAGACATGACAGACGTGTGTATTTTAATGTTAGTTATTTGAGATTCTTGCCCTTTGAGGTCATATAACTCAATTCCATTGGAATCTCTATGTTTTTGCCATTGTTTTAGTTTGATGAGATGAGAACCCCCTGGATTCTAGAACACAGACCTGCCATGGTTCTCTCTCCTCTTCAAGTACCCCTGACTGCAGTGTGCAATTCGGGGCAAGGATCAAAGTGGGCGGAGTCAAACATTTGACCCCGGCCACATTTTTGAACACAAACGTATTTCGTTTTTGAGGATTGTAAGGAATATTATATAAAGTGGTATCAGCAGATGTGTTGTAACACGTTTTGCTTCATTCTATATTTGAGACAAGCTACTGATATAGTTGCAGTCAACAACAGACTTGTTATGTCATGTACTTTTAAAATTGGGTTGATAAATGTTATAACTTTAATTATATTATTTAATTTAGCATAAATTATATACATGCTATTGACTTTCCTCGTGAGAATGGAGACAGAATATACACCATACTAACAAGCTGAATGTGCTTTGTACATTTTTTTAAAATTATTTTACAATTTTTTAACTAGGCAGGTCAGTTAAGAACAAATTCTTATTTTCAATGACGGCCTAGGAACAGTGGGTTAACTGCCCTGTTCAAGGGCAGAACGGAAGATGTATTTATTTTTTTACCTTGTCAGCTCGGGGATTCGATCTTGCAACCTCTAGCCGTATCACATGCGATGACACTGGAGAGATGAAGCAGGTACGGGGAGTCAAACATTTAATAAGGAACGGACATGGAACGAGACAGGAACAGCGTCAGCACACGAGTAACACAGACAAATAACAGTTATTGTAGCAGCAGGGAACAGAGCAAGGCAACTGACAAATATAGGGGAGGAAATAATCAGATGATGACTGAGTCCAGGTGAATCCAATATCCTGATGCGTCTGACGAGGGAAGGCAGGTGTGCGTAATAGATTGCAGGAGTGCGTGATGCAGGGCAGCCTTATTTTGATTATAAAAAACGTTTGTTTTGTGGCGTTATGTTCAGAAATCCACAGGAAAGAGCGGTCACGACAACGCAGACGGAAATTCCAAATAGTCTTCATAATGTCCACAGAAACATGTCAAACGTTTTTTATAATCATTCCTCGGGTAGTTTTTTTCAAAATATATATTCGATAATATATCAACCGAGTGTGTAGGTTTTTCAATAACAGCGGGAGGAACAATGGCTGCTTTACTCTGTAGCCAAAAACTCACTCTGAGAGCCCCCACCTATCCACTTACGCAATGTGATCTTTCACGCACCAGAGCCGCCACCACGGATAGATGCCCACCCAGACCCTCCCCTATAGGTTTAGGTTTTGCAGCTGGATTCCGCACCTTAGAGATCCTTTTATGTCCTTATTTTGGTTTGGTCAGGGCGTGAGTTGGGGTGGGCATTCTATGTTGTGGGTTCTATGTTTTCATTTCTGTGTTGTTTGGCCGGGTGTGGTTCTCAATCAGAGGCAGCTGTCTATCGTTGTCTCTGATTGAGAACCATACTTAGGCAGCCTTTTCCCACCTGGTGTTTGTGGGTAGTTATTTTCTGTTTTGTGTGTCTACACCAGACAGAACGGTTTTGTGTGTCTACACCAGACAGAACGGTTTCGTTGTGCCGCGTTGTTGTTTTTTGTTCTAGTGTTCAGTTCTATTAAAGAATCATGAACACGTACCACGCTGCACCTTGGTCCGCTTCTTTAAACAGCCTTTACACACAGCATGTCACATCAGCATTCAGTTCTGCAGTAGTTTGATGTATGAATTGTGTATGTAGTGTGAAAACTGTAGGAAATGGCTCCCAAAATAATAAACAAGTAAAAGTATGAGCGATAACAATAATGTGCTCTGCAGGCTGCAAGCACAGAAATAATAATAACTTTTCATATGTTAAATCAGGAAATAGGACTAATATCATATACTGAATAGTATCTTATCATCACAACAAACACCCCACAGTTGTTTGAGAAACCTTGATTTGGTAGATCCTGTGGTGTAAACAAGGTACCATTTTCAATACAGGAATGACAATCAAAAGGTAGAGTTCAGTGGAATCATTTAAAGGAATATCTAACCTGAACATCATCCACACCAAAAGTTCTCCAAGGTCCAGGATGACAAGATCCGAGCAATGTTTCTGTGAACACAGTGCATGTGAAAGTAAAGAGAAGGTACAACTCAACAGCTTTTTAATACTCCAGCGTGCATAACAGTTTTGAACACAGTTGGAACTGAATTAGCCCAAGTATTTCGTCACACTATTTCTCACGTGCCAAAACTCTTTCCTTGGACACCGTTTCAAAGCAATGTGTATGCTTTCTTCGTAAATGTGTTTTTCTATATTTAACTACAGTTTACAGTGTGAACAAGTTACAATGACTTTTCTTGACTTGCCATTTATGTTTGGACCAGGTGATTTCATTATTGTATATACTAGGTGTAGGCTGTGTGGACTCGCTATGTGTGGCTAAGGGAAGGTAATCAATGATACACATTTAGAGCCAGACAAACACAAGGCATACGTTAAAGAAACAGAAAAATCAACCATCAAACCGAATACATAACTGTACGCGTAAACCTTGGCTTATTCCTAAAGTAGGCACATTTGAAGTACATTATGCATAATGACAGTCTCACTTCCAAGATTCATATTTTTATCCATGTAGGTTAGGTTCGATTAAGATTTGCTTTCGTTGACGTTGATACCTTCGACGTGAACCTCCACTTGGGTGACCTTGAAGGAGACGTTTACCTCAACTTGGTTGACCTTGAAGGAGACGTTTACCTCAATTTAGGTGACCTTGAAGGAGACGTTTACCTTAATTTTGGTGACCTTCAAGGAGACATTTACCTTAACTCAGGTGACCTTGAAGGAGATGTTTACCTTAACTTGGGTGACCTTGAAGGAGACGTTTACCTTAACTCAGGTGACCTTGAAGGAGACGTTTACCTTAACTTGGGTGACCTTGAAGGAGACGTTTACCTTAACTTAGGTGACCTTGAAGGAGACGTTTACCTTAACTTGTGTGACTGAAGGAGACGTTTACCTTAACTCGGGTGACCTTGAAGGAGACGTTTACCTTAATTTTGGTGACCTTCAAGGAGACGTTTACCTCAACTTGGGTGACCTTGAAGAAGACGTTTACCTCAATTTAGGTGACCTTGAAAGAGACGTTTACCTTAACTCAGGTGACCTTGAAGGAGACGTTTACCTTAACTCAGGTGACCTTGAAGGAGACGTTTACCTCAATTTAGGTGACCTTCAAGGAGACGTTTACCTTAACTCAGGTGACCTTGAAGGAGACATTTACCTTAACTCAGGTGACCTTGAAGGAGACGTTTACCTTAACTTAGGTGACCTTGAAGGAGACGGGAAGGGTTCGGGTTAAACTCGTTGACTCCGCCCACATTGAGCCCCAAACTGCACACTGCAGTCAGGGGTTTTCTCCTCCTCTTAGGTTGTATCATCTAATCCTTTTCATTTCTCTCTCATTAAAGTAAAGCTCTTAGACCTTTCAGTAAAGGTTCCCAACACTGTGTCTTTAAGCCTGGAAGTTCCCTCTGTCTGGCCACATACAGTCGACACAGGCATATGGTCTGGAATCATGGTGTTTATATACGGATGCCTTGGGACATTATGAAATTTTACTGACACATGCCCTGAAGTTCCATGATGCTCTTTGGCTGAGATTGAAAGTTTTCATATCAATACGAAACTATAGATGAGATGACATTTCCCTCTTATATTAAATGACCTCTAAGGTTCTTTGCTAAAGCTCTCGAAAGATTTGTGCGTGTGCGTGTGCGTGTGCGTGTGCGTGTGCGTGTGCGTGTGCGTGTGCGTGTGCGTGTGCGTGTGCGTGTGCGTGTGTGTGTGTGTGTGTGTGTGTGTGTGTGTGTGTGTGTGTGTGTGTGTTTGTACAAAGAGTAGATCTTATCCTGGATGCTGATTGGTTAAAACCGGTAATGTTGAAATGCTTATTTACTGTTCCGACCCAATCCACTGTCTCATTAAAAACTTGATATTCACTGTGAAGAAATCTGGCTCCGAAGACCCACATCAACTTTTATAGATGCACCATTGAGAGCGTCCTGTCAGTCTGTGTCACCATTTCCCTATCCTCCAGGCCGGCTCGGTCCTCCCCTCCCGCTCCGTGGCTCGATGACTCATTCCAGGAGCTCACAGAACAGGGCCCGGGTCACAGAAGGCGGAAATGGAGGAAAACATCAGCCTCCCTGCGGACCTGGCATCCTTTCACTCCCTCCTCTCTACATTTTCCTCCTCTGTCTCTGAGCTAAAGCCACTTTCTATCTCACGCTAATTGTTAAAAGCATCTGCCTCTAACCCTAGGAAGCTCTTTGTCACCTTCTCCTCCCTCCTGAATCCTCCGCCCCCTCCCCCCCCTCCTCCTCTCTGCAGATGACACTGGTCAACCATTTTGAAAAGAAGTTAAACCCATTTCGTATATACGACATCCGATCCTCAACTTGCTAAGTCAAACTACACCGCTGGTTCTGCTCACACTGCCCTACCCTGTGCTCTGACCTCTTTCAATCACTATCTCCAGATGAAATCTAGATTGGAGTCTTGTTTATGACAACTTCACAAATTTCGTAAACAACCTGCCCGTTTTGACCCTATCCCATCCTCTCTTCTCCAGACCATTTCCGGAGACCTTCTTTACCTCACCTCGCTCATCAACTCATCCCTGAGTTGGTTGGCATTACATCCCTTCCGTCTTTAAAGAGCTTGGAGAGTTGCAGAAAATTTCTGAAAAAACCTAACTGAATCCCTCCGATGTCAACAATTACAGACCAGTATCCTTCTTTCTTTTCTCTCCAAAACAAATAAATCAACCAAGACCTCAGAAAAAATATTGTAGACCTTCCACAGCTCTCCCTATCTCTCTCTGAATGACCTTCTTGATCCAAATCAGTCAGGTTAAACAAGACTAGTCATTCAACTGAGACTGCTCTCCTCTGTATCACGGAGGCGCTCCGCACTGCTCAGGAAAAGCTAACTCTCCTCTCCTCTGCTCTCATCCTTCTAGATCTATCGGCTGCCTTGAAGATGCTGTGAAACCATCAGATCCTCCTCTCCACCCTCTCCGAAGGCATCTCCAAAACCGCCATAAAAAAAGCCGCGGCCAACGCACATGGGGACAAAGACTTTTTGCGAGAAATGTCCTACCTGAAACAGGTTTGGGCATAATGACCAGGTGGCGTGGCGAGAATCTGTCACCATCTCAACCACGAAGCTCTCACCACTGGTGTCCCCCAGGGCTCTGTTCTTGGCCCTCTCCTATTCTCGCTATACACCAAGTCACTTGGCTCTGTCATAACCTCACATGGTCTCTCTTATCATTGCTATGCAGTGGCAGCATCAATTAATCTTTCCTTTCCCCCTTCTGATGACCAGGTGGCTGGAAAATGATCGCATCTCTGCATGTCTGGCAGACATCAGTGTGGATGACGGATCACCACCTCAAGCTGAACCTCGGCAAGACGGAGCTGCTCTTCCTCCCGGGGAAGGACTTGTTCCATGATCTCGCCATGTCGTCTGTGTTTGCAACTCCATTGTGTCCTCCTCCCAGAGCGCCAAGAACCTTGGCGTGATCCTGGACAACACCCTGTCGTTCTCAACTAACATCAAGGCGGTGGCCCGTTCCTGTAGGTTCATGCTCTACAACATCTGTGCAGTGGGTACGACCCTGCCTCACACAGGAAGCGGCGCAGGTCCTAATCCAGGCACTTGTCATCTCCCGTCTGGATTACTGCACGCTGTTGGCTGGGCTCCTTCTGCCTGTGCCATTAGTCCCCTTCAACTCATCCAGAACCACGCTGCACCGTCTGGTGTTCAACCTTCCCAAGTTCTCTCACGCTCACCCCGCTCCTCCGTTCTCTCCACTGGCTTCCAGTTGGCTCTCCATCCGCTACAAGACCATGGTGCTTGCCTACGGAGCTGTACCACGGGCACCTTGGTCCACCTCAGTACCTCCAGGCTCTGATCAGGCCCTACACCCAAACAAGGGCACTGCGTTCATCCACCTCTGGCCTGCTCGCCTCCCTACCACTGAGGAAGTACAGCTCCCGCTCAGCCCAGTCAAAACTGTTCGCTGCCCTGGCCCCCAATGGTGGAACAAACTCCCTCACGACGCCAGGACAGCGGAGTCAATCACCACCTTCCGGAGACACCTGAAACCCCACCTCTTTAAGGAATACCTCCAGGATAGGTTAAGTAATCCCTCTCACCCCACCCCCTAAGTTTTAGATGCACTATTGTTACATGACTGTCCCACTGGATGTCATAAAGTGAATGCACCAATTTGTAAGTCGCTCTGGATAAGAGCGTCTGCTAAATGACTTAAATGTAATGTAAATGTCACCACCTGGTATGGCAACTGCAACGTTTGAAACCACAGGGTTCTCCAGAGGGTGGTGCGGTCTGCCCAACGCATCACCGGGGGCACACTGCCTGCTCTCCAGGACTCCTACAGCACCCGGTGTCACAGAAGGCCAAGAGGATTGTCAAAGACATCAGACACCCAAGCCACGGCCTGTTCGCTCCGCTATCATCCAGAAGTCGAGGTCAGTACAGGTGCATCAAAGCTGAGAACTAGAGACTGAAAAACAGCTTCTATCTCAAGGCCATTAGATTGTTAAACAGCCATCAATAGCCGGCCTCCACCCTGCCCTGAACTTAGTCACTGTCACTAACCGGCTACCACACAGTTACTCAACCCTGCACTTTAGAGGCTGCTGTGTACGTAGAAATGTAACACTGGTCACATTAAAAATGTCTACATAATGTTAAACCCATTTCATATGTATATACTGTATTCTAGTCAAGGCCATCCTATTCAACTATCGCTGTACATATACTATTCAATCCATGTATTCTACAGATATGCTGCATATTTTATCCACATACTGTCCATAATGTCTATACATCCAATCACATATATACAGTTGAAGTCGGAAGTTTACATACACTTAGATTGGAGTCATTAAACCTTGTTTATCAACAACTTCACAAATTTCTTGTAAACAAACTATTGTTTTAGGAAGTCAGTTAAGACATCTACTCTGTGCATGACACAAGTCATTTTTCCAACAATTGTTTACAGATTATTTCAATTATAATTCACTGTATCACAATTTGAGTTGGTTAGAAGTTTACATTACATTAAGTTGACTGTGCCTTTAAACAGCTTGGAAAATTACAGAAAATTATGTTATGGCTTTAGAAACTTCTGAAAGGCTAATTGACATAATTTGAATCAATTGGATGTGTACCTGTAGTTGTATTTCAAGTCCTACCATCAAACCCAGTTCCTCTTTGTTTGACATCATGAGAAAATCCAAATAAATCAACCAAGACCTCAGAAAAAATATTGTAGACCTCCACATGTCTGGTTCATCCTTTTGAGCAATTTCCAATCGTCTGAAGTTACCACATTCATCTGTACAAACAATAGTACGCAAGTATAAACACCATGGGACCAAGCAGCCATCAAACCGCTCAGGAAGGAGACGCGTTCTGTCTCCTAGAGATGAACAGACTTTGGTGCGAAAAGTGCATGTCAATCCCAGAACAACAGCAAAGGACCTTGTGAAGATGCTGGAGGAAACCGGTACAAAAGTATCTATATCCACAGTAAAACAAATCCTATATTGACATAACCTGAAAGGCCGCTCAACAAGGAAGAAGCCACTGCTCCAAAACCGCCATAAAAAAAGCCAGACTACGGTTCGCAACTGCACATGGGGACAAAGATCATACTTTTTGCGAGAAATGTCCTCTGATCTGATGAAACAAAAATAGAACTGTTTGGGCATAATGAACATCGATATGTTTGGAGGAATAGGAGGAGGCTTGCAACTCGAAGAACACCATCTCAACCATGAAGCTTCTGTAGCTCAGTTGGTAGAGCATGGCGCTTGTAACGCCAGGGTAGTGGGTTCGATTCCCGGGACCACCCATACGTAGAATGTATGCACACATGACTGTAAGTCGCTTTGGATAAAAGCGTCTGCTAAATGGCATATTATAAGCATGTAGGTGGCAGCATCATGTTGTGGGGTTGCTTTTCTGCAGGCGGGTCTGGTGCACTTCACAACATCATGAGGCTGGAAAATGATGTGGATATTTTGAAGCAACATCTCAAGACATCAGTTAGGTGTCACGTCCTGACCTTAGTTCCTTTTTTATGTCTCTATTTTGGTTTGGTCAGGGCGTGAGTTGGAGTGGGCATTCTATGTTTTGTTCTATGTTTTGTATTTCTGTGTTTGGTCTGGTATGGTTCCCAATCAGAGGCAGCTGTCTATTGATGTCTGTGTTTGTGGGTAATTGTCTTCTGTTTTGTGTATTTGCACCTTGCAGAACTGTTCGTTTGTCGTTTTTTTGTTCAAGTGTTTGTATTTATGAAACTCATTATGAATACTTACCCACGCTGCACCTTGGTCCTCTTCTCCTTCTCCTTCTACCACGCTGCACCTTAGTCCTCTTCTCCTTCTCCTTCTACCACGCTGCACCTTGGTCCTCTTCTCCTTCTCCTTCTACCACGCTGCACCTTGGTCCTCTTCTCCTTCTCCTTCTACCACGCTGCACCTTGGTCCTCTTCTCCTTCTCCTTCTACCACGCTGCACCTTGGTCCTCTTCTCCCTCTCCTTCTACCACGCTGCACCTTGGTCCTCTTCTCCTTCTCCTTCTACCACGCTGCACCTTGGTCTTCTTCTCCCCCTCCTTCTACCACGCTGCACCTTGGTCCTCTTCTCCTTCTCCTTCTACCACGCTGCACCTTGGTCCTCTTCTCCTTCTCCTTCTCCCGACGACAATCGTTTCATTAGGAAGTTAAAGCTTAGTCTCAAATGTGTCTTCCAAATGGACAATGGCCCCAAGCATACTTCCAAAGTTGTGGCAAAATGGCTTAAGGACAACAAAGTCAAGGTATTGGAGTGGCCATCACAAAGCCCTGACCTCAATCCTATTGAACATTTGTGGGAAGAACTGAAAAGGCATGTGTGAGCAAGGAGGCCTACAAACCTGACTCAGTTACACCAGCTCTGTCAGGAGGAATGGGCCAACATTCATCCAGCTTATTGTGGGAAGCTTGTGGAAGGCTACCTGAAACGTTTGACCCAAGTAAAACAATTTGAAGACAATGCTACCAAATACTAATTGAGTGTACATAAACTTCTGACCCACTGGGAATGTGATAAAAGGAAGGACCTAAAACAGGGAATTTTTACTAGGATTAAATGTCAGGAATTATGGAAAACTGAGTTTAAATGTATTTGGCTAATGTGTATGTAAACTTCCGACTTCAACTGTATACAGTACCAGTCAAAAGTTTGGACACACCTACTCATTAAAGGGTTTATCTTTACTATTTTTGACATTGTTAAATATCAGTAAAGACATCAAAACAATGAAATAACACATGCGGAATCATGTAGTAACCAAAAAAGTGTTAAACAAATCCAAATATATTTTACATTTGAGATTATTCAAAGTAGCCACCCTTTACCTTGATGACAGCTTTGCACACTCTTGGCATTCTCTCAACCAGCTTCATGAGGTAGTCAACTAGAATGCATTTCAACAGGTGTGCCTTCTTAAAATATAATTTGTGGAATTTCTAATCAAATAAAATAAAATCTTCTGTCATATGCACCGAACACAACAGGTGTTGACCTTAGCGTGAAATGCTTATTTACAAGCCCTTAACCAACAATGCAGTTAAAGAATAAAGCAACAAAATAAAATAACAATAACGAGGCAATATACAGGGGGTACAGGTACCGAGTCAGTGTGTGGGGGAACAGGCCAGTCGAGGTACTTTGTACATGTAGGTAGGGGTAAAGTGACTGTGCATAGACAACACACAGCGAGCAGCAGGGGGGGGTTGTCAATGCAAATAGTCCAGATGGTCATTTGATTAATTGTTCAGCATTCTTATGGCTTGGTGGTAGAAATTGTTAAGGAGCCTGTTGGTCCTAGACTTGGCACTTCGGTACCGCATGCCGTGCAGTAGCAGACTGTCATGTTTTGTCATATATTGTCTTGTCATTATGCTTTCCCTTCTGTTCGTTTCCCCCTGCTGGTCTTATTAGGTTCGTTCCCTTTTTCTATCCCTCTCTCTCCCCCTCCCTCTCTCTCTTCTCTCTATCGTTCCGTTCCTGCTCCCAGCTGTTCCTATTCCGCTAATCAATCATTTAGTCTTCCCACACCTGTTCCCGATCCTTTTCCCTGATTAGAGTCCCTATTTCTCTCCTTGTTTTCCGTTCCTGCCCTGTCGGATCCTTATCTATTGTTCACCGTGCTGTGTTTGTGTATCGCCCTGTCGTGTCGTGTTTCCCTCAGATGCTGCGTGGTGAGCAGGTGTCTGAGTCTGCTAGGTTCAAGTGCCTTCCCGAGGCAACCTGCTGTTCAAGATCGAGTCTCCAGTCGGTTCTCGTCTTTACGAGTAGTCCGTGCTGTGTTTGTGTATCGCCCAGTCGTGTCGTGTTTCCCTCAGATGCTGCGTGGTGAGCAGGTGTCTGAGTCTGCTAGGTTCAAGTGCCTTCCCGAGGCAACCTGCTGTTCAAGATCGAGTCTCCAGTCGATTCTCGTCATTACGAGTGGAAGTTGTGTTTTTTGATTGTATTTTACTTTACTGGATTAAAGACTGTTTTCGCCAAGTCGCTTTTGGGTCCTCATTCACCTGCATAACAGAAGGATCCGACCAAGAATGGACCCAGCGACTATGGATTCTCTCTACTCTACTCTCGAGTTCCAGGGAGCGATGCTCGGCAGACACGAGCAGGAATTGTCTGCTGCTCGGCATGCCGTTGAGACCCTGGCCGCTCAGGTCTCCGACCTCTCAAGACAGTATCAGAGTCTTCGTCTCGTGTCACCAGCTACTTCCGGTTCTTCCGAGCCTCCGGAACCTAGGGTTAATAACCCACCTTGTTATTCTGGGCAGCCCACTGAGTGCCGCTCCTTTCTCACCCAGTGTGATATCGTGTTCTCTCTCCAACCCAACACATACTCAAGAGAGAGAGCTCGGATTGCCTACGTCATATCACTCCTTACTGGTCGGGCTCGGCAGTGGGGCACAGCTATCTGGGAGGCAAGCGCTGAGTGTACTAACAATTATCTGAACTTTAAAGAGGAGATGATAAGGGTTTTTGATCGCTCAGTTTTGGGAAAGAAGCTTCCTGGTCCCTGTCTTCCCTATGTCAAGGTAATCGATCCATAACGGATTACTCAATAGAGTTTCGCACTCTTGCTGCCTCCAGTAACTGGAACGAGCAGGCGTTGCTCGCTCGTTTTCTGGAGGGACTCACGCTAAGGTTAAGGATGAGATTCTCTCTCGGGAGGTTCCATCCAGCGTGGATTCTTTGATTGAACTCGCTATTCGCATTGAACGACGGGTAGATCTTCGTCACCGAGCTCATAGAAGAGAGCTCGCGTTAACTGTGTCTCCCTCTCTCCGACACTACCGTCTTTCCCCACTGACTCAGGTGTTGAGCCCATGCAGCTGGGGGTATTCGCATCTCGACTAAGGAGAGGGAACGGAGAATCACCAACCGCCTCTGTCTCTATTGCGGTTCCGCTGGTCATTTTGTCATTTCATGTCCAGTTAAAGGCCAGAGCTCATCAGTAAGCGGAGGGCGACTGATAAGCGCTACTAGACGGTCCTCTCCGTCAAGTACATGTACTACTTTACCGGTCCATCTACGCTGGACCGGATCGGCAGCATCCTGCAGTGCATTAATAGACTCTGGGGCAGAGGGCTGTTTTATGGACGAAGCCTGGGCGCGGGAACATGACATTCCTCTCAGACATTTAGGGGAGCCCACGGTCATGTTTGCCTTGGATGGTAGTCCTCTCCCCAGTATACTATGTGAAACACTACCTTTAACCCTCACTGTATCTGGTAACCATAGTGAGACCATTTCTTTTTTGATTTTTTGTTCACCTTTTACACCTGTTGTTTTGGGTCATCCCTGGCTAGTGTGTCATAATCCTTCTTTTGATTGGTCTAGTGGTTCTGTCCTTTCCTGGAGCGTTTCTTGTCATGTGAAGTGTTTAATGTCTGCTATTTCTCCTGTTTGTTCTGTCCCCTCTTCTCAGGAGGAACCTGGTGATTTGACAGGAGTGCCGGAGGAATATCATGGTCTGCGCACGGTCTTCAGTCGGTCCAGAACCAACTCCCTTCCTCCTCACCGGTCGTATGATTGTTGTTCTGATCTCTTTAAGAAGCGTTTTGCATCCGCTCCTATCCTTGTTGCACCTGACGTCACTAAACAGTTTTTTGTTGAGGTTGACGCGTCGGGGGTGGGCGTGGGAGCCATTCTGTCCCAGCGCTCCGATACTGACGATGGGGTCCACCCTTGTGCGTATTTTTCTGCTTCTGCTCCTGGTCTTGCTGGGTCTCAGTCTGTTCCCTGCCATCGCATCTCTCCTGTTCTTGTTCCTGCCCTTGCTGTGTCTCAGTCTGTCCCTAGTTGTTACTCTCCTGGCCTGTTTGGTCCTGTTTGCTCTAAAGTTTTCAGTTCTCTACCCGTGTCTCATTTTTCTTTTAGAGTAGTACCCTAGTTTCCCTTTTTTTTCTCGTTTTTCCGTTACGGTCCTGAGGAGAGGAGTTGGGTTCTTTCTCGGGACGTGCTGGACCGTTTGATCTATGATTTCCTCCGTTGCCGCCAGTGTTCCTCCTCGAGAGCGCCAGGAGGCGCTCGGTGATTGGGGGGGTACTGTCATGTTTTGTCATATATTGTCTTGTCATTATGCTTTCCCTTCTGTTCGTTTCCCCCTGCTGGTCTTATTAGGTTCGTTCCCTTTTTCTATCCCTCTCTCTCCCCCCCCTCCCTCCTCTCTCTCTTCTCTCTATCGTTCCGTTCCTGCTCCCAGCTGTTCCTATTCCCCTAATCAATCATTTAGTCTTCCCACACCTGTTCCCGATCCTTTTCCCTGATTAGAGTCCCTATTTCTCTCCTTGTTTTCCGTTCCTGCCCTGTCGGATCCTTATCTATTGTTCACCGTGCTGTGTTTGTGTATCGCCCTGTCGTGTCGTGTTTCCCTCAGATGCTGCGTGGTGAGCAGGTGTCTGAGTCTGCTAGGTTCAAGTGCCTTCCCGAGGCAACCTGCTGTTCAAGATCGAGTCTCCAGTCGGTTCTCGTCTTTACGAGTAGTCCGTGCTGTGTTTGTGTATCGCCCAGTCGTGTCGTGTTTCCCTCAGATGCTGCGTGGTGAGCAGGTGTCTGAGTCTGCTAGGTTCAAGTGCCTTCCCGAGGCAACCTGCTGTTCAAGATCGAGTCTCCAGTCGATTCTCGTCATTACGAGTGGAAGTTGTGTTTTTTGATTGTATTTTACTTTACTGGATTAAAGACTCTGTTTTCGCCAAGTCGCTTTTGGGTCCTCATTCACCTGCATAACACAGACAGAATGGTCTATGACTTGGGTGACAGGAGTCTTTGACAATTTTTTGGGCCTTCCTCTGACACTGTATATAGGTCTTGGATGGCAGGAAGCTTGGCCCAGTGATGTACTGGCCCTTACTTACTACCCTCTGTAGCGCCTTACGGTCAGATGCCGAGCAGTTGCCATACCAGATAGTGATGCAACTGGTCAGGATGCTGTTGATGGTGCAGCTGTAGAACTTTTTGAGGATCTGGGGACCCATGTCAAATCTTTTCAGTCTCCTGAGGAGGAAAAGTTGTTGTCGTGCCCTCTTCACGACTGTCTTGGTGTGTTTGGACCATGATAGTTTGTTGGTGATGTGGACACCAAGGAACTTGAAACTCTTGACCCACTCTACTACAGCCCCATCAATGTTAATATAGGCCTGGTTAATGTTCAGTCCCAGGGTCCTTAGCTTAGTAATGAGCTTTGTGGGCACTATGGTTTTGAACGCTGAGCTGTAGTCAATTCTAACATTCTCACATAGGTGTTCCTTCCTTGTCCAGGTGGGAAAGGGCAGTGTGGAGTGCAATTGAGATTGCGTCATCTTTGGATCTGTTGGGAATGCACATTTGAGTGGGTCTACGGTTTCCGGGACGTTGGTTTTGATGTGAGCCTTGACCAGCCTTTCAAAGCATTTCATGGCTGCCGAAGTGAGTGCTACGGGGCAGTAATCATTTTGGCAGGTAACTTCAATTTTTTTGGCACAGGGACTATGGTGGCCTGCTTGAAACGTGGAGGTATTACGGACTCGGCCAGGGATAGGTTGAAAATGTCAATGAAGACACTTGCCAGTTGGTCTGCTCATGCTTTGAGTACAAGTCCTGGTAATCCGTATGGCCCCGCAGCTATGTGAATGTTGACCTGTTTAAAGGTCTTGTTCACATCGGCTACGGAGAGAGTGATCACACAGCCATCCGGAACAGCTTGTGCTTTCATGCCTGCTTAAGTGTTAATTGCCTCGAAGCAAGCATAAAAGGCATTTCGCTCATCTAGTCAGTAGGCAGCTCGTGGCTGGGTTTCCTTTGTAGTCTGTAATAGTTTGCTGCATCTGACGAGCGTTACAGCCGGTGTAGTAGGATTCAATCTTAGTCCTGTATTGACGCTTTGCCTGTTTGATGGTTTGTCTGAAGGCATAGTGGGATTTCTTATCAGCTTCCGGATTAGTTTCCCGCTCCTTGAAAGCAGCAGCTCTAGCCTTTAGCGCTGTGTGGATGTTGCCTGTAATCCATGGCTTCTGGTTGGGATCAGGAATCAGGAGGATAGAATTATGGTCAGATTTGCCAAATGGAGGGCAAGGGAGAGCATTGTAAGCGTTTCTGTGTGTGGAGTAAAGGTGGTCTCAAGTTTTTTTTTTGCTGCTAGAAATTAGGTCAAGTTTGCCTGCATTAAAGTCCCCGGCCACTAGGAGCACCGCTTCTGGATGAGCATTTTCTTGTTTGCTAATGGCCTTATACAGCTGGTTGAGTGCAGTCTTAGTGCCAGCGTTGGTTTGTGGTGGTAAATAGACGGCTACGAATAATATAGATGAAAACTCTCCTGGTAAATATTGTGGTCTACTGCTAATCATGAGATACTCTACCTCAGGCGAGCAATACCTTGAGACTTCTTTAATATTAGACATCTCACACCAGCTGTTATTGACAAATAGACACACACCTCCAGCCCTCATCTTACTAGACGTAGCTGCTCTTTCCTGCCGATACATGGAAAACCCAGCCAGCTCCATATTATCCATGTTGTTGTTCAGGCACGACTCGGGGAAACATTTAATATCATAGTCTTTAATGTCCCGTTGGTAGGATAATCTTATTCGTAGATTGTTCAATTGATTCTCCAGTGATTGCATGTTGGCCAATAGAATGTATACGGATGGTAGTGGAGTTTTACTCACTTAGCTACGAATTTTCACAAGGTAGCCCGACCTCCACCCCCGTTTTCACCTTCTCTTCTTCATGCAAATGACAGGGATTTGGGCCTTGTCTCAAGAAAACATATCCGTCGCGTCGGACTCATTGATGACAAAATCTTCTTCCAGTTCGAGGTGGGTAGTCAGTTATGATGTCCAGAAGCATAAGAGACTGACTAGCAATATTATGTACAAAATCAGTTACAAACCATGTGATAAAATAAAATAAATAGCACAGTTGGTTAAGAGCCCACAAAACGGCAGCCATCCCCACCGGTGCCCTTAATTATAATTGAATAGGAGTTGAATTTCTTTCGTTCTTTATGCATTTGAGCCAATCAGTTGTGTTGTGACATGGTAGGGGTGGTATACAGTAGGGGTGGTATACAGACGATAGCCCTATTTGGTAAAATACTGTCCATAGCTCAAATAAGGAAAGAGAAACAACAGTCCATAATTATTTAAGACATGAAGGTCTGTCAATGTGGAACATTTCAAGAACTTTGAAAGTTTCTTCAAGTGCAGTCGCAAAACCATCAAGTGCTATGATGAAACTTGCTCTCATGAAGACCGCCACAGGAAATGAAAACCCAGAGTCACCTCTGCTGCAGAGGATAAATTCATTAGAGTTACCAGCCTCAGAAATTGGCAATTAACTGCACATCAGATGGAAGCCCAAATAAATGCTTCAAAGAGTTCAAGTAACAGACATCTCAGCATCACCTGTTCAGAGGAGACTGCGTGAATCAGGCCTTCATTGTTGAATTGCTGCAAAGAAACCACTACTTCAGGGACTTGCTTGGGCCAAGAAACACAAGCAATGGACATTAGATCGTTGGAAAGATATCCTTTGGTCTGATGAGTCCAAATTTCAGAGTAGGTGAATGGATGATCTCCGCATGTGTGGTTCCCACCATGAAGCATGGAGGAGGTGTGCTGGTGCTTTGTTGGGTACACTGTCTGTGATTTATATAGAATTCAAGGTGTACTTAACCAGTATGGCTACACACAGCATTCTGCAGCGATACGCCATCCCATCTGAATTGCACTGAGTTGGACTATCATCACCTCCAGGCTGTGTAAGGGCTATTTGACCAAGAAGGAGAGTGATGGAGTGCTGCATAAGATGACCTAGCCTCCACAATCACCCGACCTCAACCCAAATGAGCTGGGTTGGGATGAGTTGGGCCACAGAGTTAAGGAAAAGCAGCCAAAAAGTGTTCATCATATTTTGAAGTTGCTCCAAACGTCAAATTTTGAAGTGTTTTGTACACCCTGGGTTGACTCCTCCTGCTCAGCATTGTTCCACATTTCAACTTTCGAAGTAAGGTTTTGGATAGGGTTACAAAATGTAATTTAGCCATTAAATCTGAATGGTTATATTAAGGGTTAAGGTTTGTAATACGGTGTTTATGTACTCTTTCAGAATGGTTAAGGGGTCTACTATCTGAATGTCTACACAGAGACCTACTGTCTGAATGTCTAGACAGAGACCTACTGTCTGAATGTCTAGACAGAGACCTACTGTCTGAATGTGTAGACAGAGACCTACTGTCTGAATGTGTAGACAGAACCAACTGTCTGAATGTGTAGACAGAGACCTACTGTCTGAATGTGAGGACAGAGACCTACTGTCTGAATGTCTATACTGAGACCTACTGCCTGAATGTGTAGACAGAACCAACTGTCTGAATGTGTAGACAGAACCAACTATCTGAATGTCTATACTGAGACCTACTGTCTGAATGTGAGGACAGAGACCTACTGTCTGAATGTCTATACTGAGACCTACTATCTGAATGTGTAGACAGAGACCAACTGTCTGAATGTGTTTTAGCTTCCAAGATGGCGTAGCAGTAAGTTGTCCTGTCGTATGTAAATATCGTCTCTTTTTCGTTTTAGATCTTTTTAGACATTTTTTTCTTCGCATATTTTTAAAAACAGTTTGCTAAACCTAAGCTTCCAAATACTCTTCTGCAACCCGCCAATGTAGCTACTTTTCCTAAAGTAGTTATATTTACTCCGGAACCGGACCCCCTCAACTGAAGCTAGCCAGCTAACTACCAGCTATGCTAGCGGTCTTCAGCTAACCGGTCATCAACTAACCTTTAGCTCGGAAAGCTCTCGCCAGTTCGAACAACGCGACGCTAACCAGAGCATAACGGACCTATTTTTTTTTAAATCCCACCACAAATGGAACATTCTTCAGCTGGATCTTCGCAATTAGCTATCGAGCTACACATCAACCCTGGTTGATTACTCTTGGCTACCGTTTCCACCCACGTAGCTTGAAGCTAGCCCGGCCAGAGCTCCTAGCATACTCCTGGGCTACAATACCTTGACTACGACCGGTCTATCGATATCACTGCATGAAGAGGAATAAACAGACTCACCCCATCGCGACGTCCTCCAAAGGCTAACTCTCTAGCCCTCGCCATCTCCTTGCTTGCTAGTTCGGCATGCTAACTGCTAGCTTGTTTAGCTCAGGTCCGCTAACTACCACCTTGTTTACCCCGGCCTGCTAATCTGTTAGCTTGTTAGCACAGGCCTGCTAACCGTCTGCATCGCCGCGTCCCAAAAACGCAGTGGCCCATATGTACTCTATCTCTTCCCGATTTTTAAAAAATTAGTTTATACCTTCTGGAAACCTGCCTCACCCAATGTGATACGGAATCGCTATTATCTTTATTTTTAGAACACACTCAAGAACCTCCAAAAGCTAACCAGCTAGCTAGCTACAAGCTATTTAGTCATTGTTAGTTTTCTTAACCTGGATAACACTCGCCAGCCCTATCTGTCGGCCGAGTTGCCTAGTCACTGCCATCTCACCTGCTGTTGTTATGCTAGCTGATTAGCTATTGTCTCACCCACTGTTTTAGCTAGCTTTCCCAATTCAACACCTGTGTTTACTGTATGCCTCGCTGTATGTCTCCCTCAAATGTCAATATACCTTGTATACTGTTGCTCAGGTTAGTTATCATTGTTTTAGTTCACAATGGAGCCCCTAGTCCTATTTCTCATACCCCACCATACCCCTGTCTGTGCATTATGCCCTGAATATATTCTACCATGCCCAGAAACCTGCTCCTCTTATTTTCTGTCCCCAACGCTCTAGGCGACCAGTTTTGATAGCCCTTAGCCGCACCCTCATACTACTCCTTCTCTGCTCCGCGGGTGATGTGGAGGTAAACCCAGGCCCTGCATGTCCCCAGGCACCCTCATTTGTTGACTTCTGTGATCGAAAAAGCCTTGGTTTCATGCATGTCAACATTAGAAGCCTCCTCCCTAAGTTTGTTTTACTCACTGCTTTAGCACAATCTGCTAACCCTGATGTCCTTGCCGTGTCTGAATCCTGGCTCAGGAAGGCCACCACAAATTCAGAGATTTCCATGCCCAACTATAACATCTTCCGTCAAGATAGAACTGCCAAAGGGGGAGGAGTCGCAGTCTACTGCAGAGATAGCCTGCAAAGTAATGTCATACTTTCCAGGTCCATACCCAAACAGTTCGAACTACTAATTCTGAAAATTACTCTCTCCAGAAATAAGTCTCTCACTGTTGCCGCCTGCTACCAACCCCCCTCAGCTCCCAGCTGTGCCCTGGACACCATTTGTGAATAGATTGCCCCCCATCTAGCTTCTGAGTTTGTTCTGTTAGGTGACCTAAACTGGGATATGCTTAACACCCCGGCAGTCCTACAATCTAAGCTAGATGCCCTCAATCTCACACAAATCATCAAGGAACCCACCAGGTACAACCCTAACTCTGTAAGCAAGGGCACCCTCATAGACGTCATCATGACCAACTGGCCCTCCAAATACACCTCCGCTGTCTTCAACCAGGATCTCAGCGACCACTGCCTCATTCCCTGTATCCGCTACGGTGCCGCAGTCAAACGACCACCCCTCATCACTGTCAAACGCTCCCTAAAACACTTCTGTGAGCAGGCCTTTCTAATCGACCTGGCCCGGGTATCCTGGAAGGACATTGACCTCATCCCGTCAGTTGAGGATGCCTGGTCATTCTTTAAGAGTAACTTCCTCACCATATTAGATAAGCATGCTCCGTTCACAAAATGCAGAACTAAGAACAGATACAGCCCTTGGTTCACTCCAGACCTGACTGCCCTCGACCAGCACAAAAACATCCTGTGGCGGACTGCAATAGCATCGAACAGTCCCCGCGATATGCAACTGTTCAGGGAAGTCAGGAACCAATACACTCAGTCAGTCAGGAAAGCTAAGGCCAGCTTCTTCAGGCAGAAGTTTGCATCCTGTAGCTCCAACTCCAAAAAGTTCTGGGACACTGTGAAGTCCATGGAGAACAAGAGCACCACCTCCCAGCAGTAGGGAACACGGTCACCACCGACAAATCCATGATTATCGAAAACTTCAACAAGCATTTCTCAACGGCTGGACATGCCTTCCGCCTGGCTACTCCTACCTCGGCCAACAGCTCCGCCCCCCCGCAGCTCCTCGCCCAAGCTTCTCCAGGTTCTCCTTTACCCAAATCCAGATAGCAGATGTTCTGAAAGAGCTGCAAAACCTGGACCCGTATAAATCAGCTGGGCTTGACAATCTGGACCCTCTATTTCTGAAACTATCCGCCGCCATTGTCGCAACCCCTATTACCAGCCTGTTCAACCTCTCTCTCATATCGTCTGAGATCCCCAAGGATTGGAAAGCTGCCGCAGTCATCCCCCTCTTCAAAGGGGGAGACACCCTGGACCCAAACTGTTACAGACCTATATCCATTCTGCCCTGCCTAATTAATGTCTTCGAAAGCCAAGTCAACAAACAGGTCACTGACCATCTCGAATCCCACCGTACCTTCTCCGCTATGCAATCTGGTTTCCGAGCCGGTCACGGGTGCACCTCAGCCACACTCAAGGTACTAAACGACATCATAACCGCCATCGATAAAAGACAGTACTGTGCAGCCGTCTTCATCGACCTTGCCAAGGCTTTCGACTCTGTCAATCACCATATTCTTATCGGCAGACTCAGTAGCCTCGGTTTTTCAGATGACTGCCTTGCCTGGTTCACCAATTACTTTGCAGACAGAGTTCAGTGTGTCAAATCGGAGGGCATGTTGTCCGGTCCTCTGGCAGTATCTATGGGTGTGCCACAGGGTTCAATTCTCGAGCCGACTCTTTTCTCTGGGTATATCAATGATGTTTTTCTTGCTGCGGGCGATTCCCTGATCCACCTCTACGCAGACGACACCATTCTATACACTTTCGGCCCGTCATTGGACACTGTGCTATCTAACCTCCAATCGAGCTTCAATGCCATACAACACTCCTTCCGTGGCCTCCAACTGCTCTTAAACGCTAGTAAAACCAAATGCATGCTTTTCAACCGATCGCTGCCTGCACTCGCTTGCCCGACTAGCATCACCACACTGGATGGTTCCGACCTTGAATATGTGGACACCTATAAGTACCTAGGTGTCTGGCTAGACTGCAAACTCTCCTTCCAGACCCATATCAAACATCTCCAATCTAAAATCAAATCAAGAGTCGGCTTTCTATTCCGCAACAAAGCCTCCTTCACTCACGCTGCCAAGCTTACCCTAGTAAAACTGACTATCCTATCGATCCTCGACTTCGGCGATGTCATCTACAAAATTGCTTCCAACACTCTTCTCAGCAAACTGGATGCAGTTTATCACAGTGCCATCCGTTTTGTCACTAAAGCACCTTATACTACCCACCACTGTGACTTGTATGCTCTAGTCGGCTGGCCCTCTCTACATATTCGTCGCCAGACCCACTGGCTCCAGGTCATCTACAAGGCCATGCTAGGCAAAGCTCCGCCTTATCTCAGCTCACTGGTCACGATGGCAACACCCATCCGTAGCACGCGCTCCAGCAGGTGTATCTCATTGATCATCCCTAAAGCCAACACCTCATTCGGCCGCCTTTCGTTCCAGTACTCTGCTGCCTGTGACTGGAACGAATCGCAAAAATCGCTGAAGTTGGAGACTTTTATCTCCCTCACCAACTTCAAACATCAGCTATCTGAGCAGCTAACCGATCGCTGCAGCTGTACATAATCTATTGGTAAATAGCCCACCCATTTTCACCTACCTCATCACCACAGTTTTTATTTATTTACTTTTCTGCTCTTTTGCACACCAATATCTCTACCTGTACATGATCATCTGATCATTTATCACTCCAGTGTTATTAATCTGCAATATTGTAATTATTCACCTACCTCCTCATGCCTTTTGCACACATTGTATATAGACTCCCCTTTTTTCTCTACTGTGTTATTGACTTGTTAATTGTTTACTCCATGTGTAACTCTGTGTTGTCTGCTCACACTGCTATGCTTTATCTTGGCCAGGTCGCAGTTGCAAATGAGAACCTGTTCTCAACTAGCCTACCTGGTTAAATAAAGGTGAAATAAAAAAAAATTAAAAAAGTACATGGCTTGCTGTTTGGGGGTTTAGGCTGGGTTTCTGTACAGCACTTTGAGATATCAGCTGATGTACGAAGGGCTATATAAATACATTTGATTTGATTTGTACAGAGACCTACTGTCTGAATCTGTAGACAGAGACCTACTGTCTGAATGTGTAGACAGAGACCTACTGTGTGAATGTCTATACTGAGACCTACTGTCTGAATGTGAAGACAGAGACCTACTATCTGAATGTCTAGACAGAGACCTACTGTCTGAATGTGTAGACAGAGACCTACTGTCTGAATATCTAGACAGAGACCTACTGTCTGAATGTCTAGACAGAGACCTACTGTCTGAATGTGTAGACAGAGACCTACTGTCTGAATATCTAGACAGAGACCTACTGTCTGAATGTGTAGACAGAGACCTACTATCTGAATATCTAGACAGAGACCTACTGTCTGAATGTCTAGACAGAGACCTACTGTCTGAATGTGTAGACAGAGACCTACTGTCTGAATGTCTAGACAGAGACCTACTGTCTGAATGTGTAGACAGAGACCTACTGTCTGAATGTCTAGACAGAGACCTACTGTCTGAATGTGTAGACAGAGACCTACTGTCTGAATGTCTAGACAGAGACCTACTGTCTGAATGTGTAGACAGAGACCTACTGTCTGAATGTGTAGACAGAGACCTACTGTCTGAATGTGTAGACAGAGACCTACTGTCTGAATGTGTAGACAGAGACCTACTGTCTGAATGTGTAGACAGAGACCTACTGTCTGAATGTGTAGACAGAGACCTACTGTCTGAATGTGTAGACAGAGACCTACTGTCTGAATGTGTAGACAGAGACCTACTGTCTGAATGTGTAGACATAGACCTACTGTCTGAATATCTAGACAGAGACCTACTGTCTGAATGTGTAGACAGAGACCTACTGTCTGAATATCTAGACAGAGACCTACTGTCTGAATGTGTAGACAGAGACCTACTGTCTGAATGTCTAGACAGAGACCTACTGTCTGAATGTGTAGACAGAGACCTACTGTCTGAATGTGTAGACAGAGACCTACTGTCTGAATGTGTAGACAGAGACCTACTGTCTGAATGTCTAGACAGAGACCTACTGTCTGAATGTGTAGACAGAGACCTACTGTCTGAATGTCTAGACAGAGACCTACTGTCTGAATGTCTAGACAGAGACCTACTGTCTGACTGTGTAGACAGAGACCTACTGTCTGAATGTGTAGACAGAGACCTACTGTCTGAATGTGTAGACAGAGACCTACTGTCTGAATGTGTAGACAGAGACCTACTGTCTGAATGTATACATTTACATTGTCACTCACTCAAATGATGCATAGGGATCACGCCATCCCACCTAACCCGTCTTCATCCTCTGCCTTTCATATTGTCTCAACCACTAACCACCTTCACCCACTACCACCTACATCCCTGTCACCATCCCTACCTACCCACATACCTATCCCCCATTAACCATCCGCCCCCTATCTGTAGTGAATACATTTACATTACATTTACATTTAAGTCATTTAGCAGACGCTCTTATCCAGAGCGACTTACAAATTGGTGCATTCACCTTATGACATCCAGTGGAACAGTCACTTTACAATAGTGCATCTAAATCTTAAAGGGGGGGTGAGAGGGATTACTTATCCTATCCTAGGTATTCCTTAAAGAGGTGGGGTTTCAGGTGTCTCCGGAAGGTGGTGATTGACTCCGCTGTCCTGGCGTCGTGAGGGAGTTTGTTCCACCATTGGGGGGCCAGAGCAGCGAACAGTTTTGACTGGGCTGAGCGGGAGCTGTACTTCCTCAGTGGTAGGGAGGTGAGCAGGCCAGAGGTGGATGAACGCAGTGCCCTTGTTTGGGTGTAGGGCCTGATCAGAGCCTGGAGGTACTGAGGTGCCGTTCCCCTCACAGCTCCGTAGGCAAGCACCATGGTCTTGTAGCGGATGCGAGCTTCAACTGGAAGCCAGTGGAGAGAACGGAGGAGCGGGGTGACGTGAGAGAACTTGGGAAGGTTGAACACCAGACGGGCTGCGGCGTTCTGGATGAGTTGAAGGGGTTTAATGGCACAGGCAGGGAGCCCAGCCAACAGCGAGTTGCAGTAATAGACTGAGACCTACTGTCTGAATGTGTAGACAGAGACCTACTGTCTGAATGTGCAGACAGAGACCTACTGTCTGAATGTGCAGACAGAGACCTACTGTCTGAATGTGTAGACAGAGACCTACTGTCTGAATGTGTAGACATAGACCTACTGTCTGAATGTCTACACAGAGACCTACTGTCTGAATGTGTAGACAGAGACCTACTGTCTGAATGTCTAGACAGAGACCTACTGTCTGAATGTGTAGACAGAGACCTACTGTCTGAATGTGTAGACAGAGACCTACTGTCTGAATGTCTAGACAGAGACCTACTGTCTGAATGTGTAGACAGAGACCTACTGTCTGAATGTCTAGACAGAGACCTACTGTCTGAATGTGTAGACAGAGACCTACTGTCTGAATGTGTAGACAGAGACCTACTGTCTGAATGTGTAGACAGAGACCTACTGTCTGAATGTGTAGACAGAGACCTACTGTCTGAATGTGTAGACAGAGACCTACTGTCTGAATGTGTAGACAGAGACCTACTGTCTGAATGTATACATTTACATTGTCACTCACTCAAATGATGCATAGGGATCACGCCATCCCACCTAACCCGTCTTCATCCTCTGCCTTTCATATTGTCTCAACCACTAACCACCTTCACCCACTACCACCTACATCCCTGTCACCATCCCTACCTACCCACATACCTATCCCCCATTAACCATCCGCCCCCTATCTGTAGTGAATACATTTACATTACATTTACATTTAAGTCATTTAGCAGACGCTCTTATCCAGAGCGACTTACAAATTGGTGCATTCACCTTATGACATCCAGTGGAACAGTCACTTTACAATAGTGCATCTAAATCTTAAAGGGGGGGGGGTGAGAGGGATTACTTATCCTATCCTAGGTATTCCTTAAAGAGGTGGGGTTTCAGGTGTCTCCGGAAGGTGGTGATTGACTCCGCTGTCCTGGCGTCGTGAGGGAGTTTGTTCCACCATTGGGGGGCCAGAGCAGCGAACAGTTTTGACTGGGCTGAGCGGGAGCTGTACTTCCTCAGTGGTAGGGAGGTGAGCAGGCCAGAGGTGGATGAACGCAGTGCCCTTGTTTGGGTGTAGGGCCTGATCAGAGCCTGGAGGTACTGAGGTGCCGTTCCCCTCACAGCTCCGTAGGCAAGCACCATGGTCTTGTAGCGGATGCGAGCTTCAACTGGAAGCCAGTGGAGAGAACGGAGGAGCGGGGTGACGTGAGAGAACTTGGGAAGGTTGAACACCAGACGGGCTGCGGCGTTCTGGATGAGTTGAAGTGGTTTAATGGCACAGGCAGGGAGCCCAGCCAACAGCGAGTTGCAGTAATAGACTGAGACCTACTGTCTGAATGTGTAGACAGAGACCTACTGTCTGAATGTGTAGACCGACACCTACTGTCTGAATGTGAAGACATAGACCTACTGTCTGAATGTGTAGACAGAGACCTACTGTCTGAATGTGTAGACAGAGACCTACTGTCTGAATGTCTAGACAGAGACCTACTGTCTGAATGTGTAGACAGAGACCTACTGTCTGAATGTGTAGACAGAGACCTACTGTCTGAATGTGTAGACAGAGACCTACTGTCTGAATGTGAAGACATAGACCTACTGTCTGAATGTGTAGACAGAGACCTACTGTCTGAATGTGTAGACAGAGACCTACTGTCTGAATGTGTAGACAGAGACCTACTGTCTGAATGTGTAGACAGAGACCTACTGTCTGAATGTCTACACAGAGACCTACTGTCTGAATGTCTAGACAGAGACCTACTGTCTGAATGTCTAGACAGAGACCTACTGTCTGAATGTGTAGACAGAGACCTACTGTCTGAATGTCTAGACAGAGACCTACTGTCTGACTGTATAGACAGAGACCTAATTATGAGTGTTGTATTTCAAACATATGTGTGCATGTAAACCTGTGTGTGTGTGTGTGTGTGTGTGTGTGTGTGTGTGTGTGTGTGTGTGTGTGTGTGTGTGTGTGTGTGTGTGTGTGTGTGTGTGTGTGTGTGTGTGTGTGTGTGTGTGTGTGTGTGTGTGTGTGTGTGTGTGTGTGTGTGTGTGTGTGTGTGTTGTCGCGGTGTTACTACACAGGGATATGGGATGGTTTTATTTGTTCTTGGCTGTGAGTTGCAGCAGAAGCCCTCTAATCCCACTGCAATCACCTTATGGCTGATTAAAACCATGGGCGGATGGAGGGAGCAGGAAGAGAGGGAGGGAGGGGAGGGGGAGGGAGGGGGAGGGAGGGGGAGGGAGGGGGAGGGAGGGAGGGGGAGGGAGGGGGAGGGAGGGAGGGAAAGATGGATGGATGGTTGAGGAGACGGAGGAGGAGAGATGGAGGGGAAAAGAAAGCTTTGTCACAGTGTCCTTCACAGAGCACATCACATAACAATCCTAATGTTGTGAGAGAAGAGAAGCATAACAACATATGAACACACACGTTCACACACACACACGCACGCGCACACACACGCACACACACACACACACACACGCACGCGCACGCGCACACACACGCACACACGCACGCACACACACATGCACACGCTCACACACGCACACACACGCACACACACACACGCTCACACACACACATTCGCACACAGACACGCTTCAGGACTGGTTTAAAGTCTGGAAGTGCATTGTGTGAGGATTACTCTTTATCTCGTATTAAAGTTTGCTTGGATGCAAACAAATCACCAAATCAGTGTCTGAGGCATTGTTCACATTAGGAGAAATGTCATTAATTAGGGTGGATATGAGAAGGGGTGTGGTCACGGAAAACAAACAAATCTATCCATGATTCGCTAGCATGTGTAGACATAGAACTACTGTCTGAATGTGTAGACAGAGACCTACTGTCTGAATGTCTAGACAGAGACCTACTGTCTGAATGTCTACACAGAGACCTACTGTCTGAATGTCTACACAGAGACCTAATTATGAGTGTTGTATTTCAAACATATGTGTGCATGTAAACCTGTGTGTGTGTGTGTGTGTGTGTGTGTGTGTGTGTGTGTGTGTGTGTGTGTGTGTGTGTGTGTGTGTGTGTGTGTGTGTGTGTGTGTGTGTGTGTGTGTGTGTGTGTGTGTGTGTGTGTGTGTGTGTGTGTGTGTGTGTGTGTGTGTGTGTGTGTGTGTGTGTGTTGTCGCGGTGAGTTACACAGGGATATGGGATGGTTTTATTTGTTCTTGGCTGTGAGTTGCAGCAGAAGCCCTCTAATCCCACTGCAATCACCTTATGGCTGATTAAAACCATGGGCGGGTGGAGGGAGCAGGAGGAGAGGGAGGTAGGGGGAGGGGGAGGGAGGGAGGGGGAGGGAGGGAAAGATGGATGGATGGTTGAGGAGACGGAGGAGGAGAGATGGAGGGGAAAAGAAAGCTTTGTCACAGTGTCCTTCACAGAGCACATCACATAACAATCCTAATGTTGTGAGAGAAGAGAAGCATAACAACATATGAACACACACGTTCACACACACACACGCACGCGCACACACACACACACACGCACACACACACACACACGCACGCACACACACACGCACACACACACACACACACACGCTCACACACATGCACACGCTCACACACGCACACACACGCACACACACACACGCTCACACACACACATTCGCGCACAGACACGCACGCTCACGCTTCAGGACTGGTTTAAAGTCTGGAAGTGCATTGTGTGAGGATTACTCTTTATCTCGTATTAAAGTTTGCTTGGATGCAAACAAATCACCAAATCAGTGTCTGAGGCATTGTTCACATTAGGAGAAATGTCATTAATTAGGGTGGATATGAGAAGGGGTGTGGTCACGGAAAACAAACAAATCTATCCATGATTCGCTAGCAGTCACGCACCTAGCGACAGTTTCAGAGAGCGACAGGGGGAATAAGATGGAGGAAGAACTAGATTGTGTGAGAGACACAGAGAATGTGATTGTTATCTGATAGCACACCAGGTGTTTCTGGCTGTGTTGATCATGAGAGAGAGAGAGAGAGAGAGAGAGAGAGAGAGAGAGAGAGAGAGAGAGAAGAGAGAGAGAGAGAGAGAGAGAGAGAGAGAGAGAGAGAGAGAGGCCCATAGTGTGGTGTTCTGTATCTAACACACCATTCATCATCATCACCAGCCCAGCTAATGAAGAACATCGTCTGAGCACACACACACACACACACACACACACACACACACACACACACACACACACATCAGTAGAGTGACGTTGGTCTATTGGGGCCTGAACGGTATCTGCTTGACAAGGAGTGCTAACAGGTGCTTCTCATTAAGGCCAGAAGAAAGGAGGAGAGAAGAAAACCACTAGCAGATGAAGTGCTGATATTCCTGTGTTCATCGTTAGTATCTGCTGTGTTGGTGAAGACTCAGCCTCTCTCCTCCTCTTCCTCATCTCCCCCTCTTATCTCCCTCATCTCCTACAGGAGCTGAAAACTATTTATTCACTTTGGAGGAATACAGCTCCGACCATCTCTCTCTCTCTCTCTCTCTCTCTCTCTCTCTCTCTCTCTCTCTCTCTCTCTCTCTCTCTCTCTCTCTCTCTCTCTCTCTCTCTCTCTCTCTCTCTCTCTCTCTCTCTCTCTCTCTCTCTCTCTCTCTCTCTCTCTCTCTCTCTCTCTCTCTCTCTCTCTCATGCAGCTCCACTCTGCTCTTCTCCTTTACCCTCATACCACCACCTCTCTCTCTCTGTGGGCTGGTGAATGTGTATGAGGGGCTGGTGAACTGTCTGGGGAACTTTGTAGGGGTGTGGGGCAACAGCGGAGTTATGTGTACAGTGGACGAGCAAGGGGGGATTGGTTCTAGCTTTCTAGGTCCGTTAAAAGGAAATCAACCTTATGCTTTAAATGATGTAACTATTGGCCAATAAAGGTATTACGTTTCTAAAATCTCTTTCTCCCCTTATATCCCATGATGCTCTCTGTTTCTCCCTCTCTTATCCCTATATCCCATGATTTTCCCCTCTGCTCTTCTCCCCCGACCGTCTCCACCCCTCTCTCTCTGTTTCTCCCTCTCTAATCCCTATATCCCATGATGCTCTGCTCTTCTCCCCTGACCGTCTCCACCCCTCTCTCTCTGTTTCTCCCTCTCTAATCCCTATATCCCATGATGCTCTGCTCTTCTCCCCCGACCATCTCCACCCCTCTCTCTCTGTTTCTCCCTCTCTAATCCCTATATCCCATGATGCTCTGCTCTTCTCCCCTGACCGTCTCCACCCCTCTCTCTCTGTTTCTCCCTCTCTAATCCCTATATCCCATGATGCTCTGCTCTTCTCCCCCGACCGTCTCCACCCCTCTCTCTCTTTGTTTCTCCCTCTCTAATCCCTATATCCCATGATGCTCTGCTCTTCTCCCCTGACCGTCTCCACCCCTCTCTCTCTGTTTCTCCCTCTCTAATCCCTATATCCCATGATGCTCTGCTCTTCTTCCCTGACCGTCTCCACCCCTCTCTCTCTGTTTCTCCCTCTCTAATCCCTATATCCCATGATGCTCTGCTCTGCTCTTCCTACCGTCTCCACCCCTCTCTCTCTGTTTCTCCCTCTCTAATCCCTATATCCCATGATGCTCTGCTCTTCTCCCCTGACCATCTCCACCCCTCTCTCTCTGTTTCTCCCTCTCTAATCCCTATATCCCATGATGCTCCCCTCTGCTCTTCCTACCTTCTCCACCCCTCTCTCTCTGTTTCTCCCTCTCTAATCCCTATATCCCATGATGCTCCCCTCTGCTCTTCCTACCGTCTCCACCCCTCTCTCTCTGTTTCTCCCTCTCTAATCCCTATATCCCATGATGCTCTGCTCTTCTCCCCCGACCGTCTCCACCCCTCTCTCTCTGTTTCTCCCTCTCTAATCCCTATATCCCATGATGCCCTGCTCTGCTCTTCCTACCGTCTCCACCCCTCTCTCTCTGTTTCTCCCTCTCTAATCCCTATATCCCATGATGCTCCCCTCTGCTCTTCCTACCGTCTCCACCCCTCTCTCTCTGTTTCTCCCTCTCTAATCCCTATATCCCATGATGCTCTGCTCTTCTCCCCTGACCGTCTCCACCCCTCTCTCTCTGTTTCTCCCTCTCTAATCCCTATATCCCATGATTTTCCCCTCTGCTCTTCTCCCCCGACCGTCTCCACCCCTCTCTCTCTGTTTCTCCCTCTCTAATCCCTATATCCCATGATGCTCTGCTCTTCTCCCCTGACCGTCTCCACCCCTCTCTCTCTGTTTCTCCCTCTCTAATCCCTATATTCCATGATGCTCTGCTCTTCTCCCCTGACCGTCTCCACCCCTCTCTCTCTGTTTCTCCCTCTCTAATCCCTATATCCCATGATGCTCTGCTCTTCTCCCCCGACCATCTCCACCCCTCTCTCTCTGTTTCTCCCTCTCTAATCCCTATATCCCATGATGCTCTGCTCTTCTCCCCCGACCGTCTCCACCCCTCTCTCTCTTTGTTTCTCCCTCTCTAATCCCTATATCCCATGATGCTCTGCTCTTCTCCCCCGACCGTCTCCACCCCTCTCTCTCTTTGTTTCTCCCTCTCTAATCCCTATATCCCATGATGCTCTGCTCTTCTCCCCTGACCGTCTCCACCCCTCTCTCTCTGTTTATCCCACTCTAATCCCTATATCCCATGATGCTCCCCTCTGCTCTTCTCCCCTGACCGTCTCCACCCCTCTCTCTCTGTTTCTCCCTCTCTAATCCCTATATCCCATGATGCTCTGCTCTTCTTCCCTGACCGTCTCCACCCCTCTCTCTCTGTTTCTCCCTCTCTAATCCCTATATCCCATGATGCTCTGCTCTTCTCCCCCGACCGTCTCCACCCCTCTCTCTCTGTTTCTCCCTCTCTAATCCCTATATCCCATGATGCTCTGCTCTTCTCCCCCGACCGTCTCCACCCCTCTCTCTCTGTTTCTCCCTCTCTAATCCCTATATCCCATGATGCTCTGCTCTGCTCTTCCTACCGTCTCCACCCCTCTCTCTCTGTTTCTCCCTCTCTAATCCCTATATCCCATGATGCTCTGCTCTTCTCCCCTGACCGTCTCCACCCCTCTCTCTCTGTTTCTCCCTCTCTAATCCCTATATCCCATGATGCTCCCCTCTGCTCTTCCTACCTTCTCCACCCCTCTCTCTCTGTTTCTCCCTCTCTAATCCCTATATCCCATGATGCTCCCCTCTGCTATTCCTACCGTCTCCACCCCTCTCTCTCTGTTTCTCCCTCTCTAATCCCTATATCCCATGATGCTCTGCTCTTCTCCCCCGACCGTCTCCACCCCTCTCTCTCTGTTTCTCCCTCTCTAATCCCTATATCCCATGATGCCCTGCTCTGCTCTTCCTACCGTCTCCACCCCTCTCTCTGTTTCTCCCTCTCTAATCCCTATATCCCATGATGCTCCCCTCTGCTCTTCCTACCGTCTCCACCCCTCTCTCTCTGTTTCTCCCTCTCTAATCCCTATATCCCATGATGCTCTGCTCTTCTCCCCTGACCGTCTCCACCCCTCTCTCTCTGTTTCTCCCTCTCTAATCCCTATATCCCATGATTTTCCCCTCTGCTCTTCTCCCCCGACCGTCTCCACCCCTCTCTCTCTGTTTCTCCCTCTCTAATCCCTATATCCCATGATGCTCTGCTCTTCTCCCCTGACCGTCTCCACCCCTCTCT
>NC_060185.1:13282284-13292284 GCF_021184085.1 Oncorhynchus gorbuscha | reverse complement strand
AATGTAAACGCAACAATTTCAAAGATTTTGCTTAGTTACAGTTAATATAAGGAAATTAATTTAAATAAATTCATTGGGCCTAATCTATGGACTTCACATGACTGGGCAGGGGTGCAGCTATTGCTGGGCCTGGGAGGGCATAGGCCCACCAACTTGGGAGCCAAGCCCACCAACAGGGGAGCCAGGCCCACCAACAGGGGAGCCAGGCCCAGCAACAGGGGAGCCAAGCCCACCAACAGGGGAGCCAAACCCACCAACAGGGGAGCCAAGCCCACCAACAGGGGAGCCAAGCCCACCAACAGGGGAGCAAGGCCCACCAACAGGGGAGCCAAGCCCACCAACAGGGGAGCCAGGCCCACCAACAGGGGAGCCAAGCCCACCAACAGGGGAGCAAGGCCCACCAACAGGGGAGCCAAGCCCAGCAACAGGGGAGCCAAGCCCAGCAACAGGGGAGCCAAGCCCACCAACAGGGAGCCAGGCCCACCAACAGGGGAGCCAGGCCCACCAACAGGGGAGCCAGGCCCACCAACAGGGGAGCCTAGCCCACCAACAGGGGAGCCTAGCCCACCAACAGGGGAGCCAGGCCCACCAACAGGGGAGCCAAGCCCACCAACAGGGGAGCCAGGCCCACCAACAGGGGAGCCAGGCCCACCAACTTGGGAGCCAGGCCCACCAACAGGGGAGCCAGGCCCACCAAAAGGGGAGCCAAGCACACCAACAGGGGAGCCAGGCCCACCAACAGGGGAGCCAAGCCCACCAACAGGGGAGCAAGGCCCACCAACAGGGGAGCCAAGCCCACCAACAGGGGAGCCAAGCCCAGCAACAGGGAGCCAAGCCCACCAACAGGGAGCCAGACCCACCAACAGGGGAGCCAGGCCCACCAACAGGGGAGCCAGGCCCACCAACAGGGGAGCCTAGCCCACCAACAGGGGAGCCTAGCCCACCAACAGGGGAGCCAGGCCCACCAACAGGGGAGCCAAGCCCACCAACAGGGGAGCCAGGCCCACCAACATGGGAGCCAGGCCCACCAACTTGGGAGCCAGGCCCACCAACAGGGGAGCCAGGCCCACCAACAGGGGAGCCAAGCCCACCAACAGGGGAGCCAGGCCCACCAACAGGGGAGCCAGGCCTACCAACTTGGGAGCCAGGCCCACCAACAGGGGAGCCAGGCCCACAAACAGGGGAGCCAGGCCCACCAACAGGGGAGCCAGGCCCAACAACAGGGGAGCCAGGCCCACCAACAGGGGAGCCAGGCCCACCAACAGGGGAGCCAGGCCCACCAACAGGGGAGCCAAGCCCACCAACAGGGGAGCCAGGCCCAGACATTGGCCCGGAAATGACTGATGACTGGCTGAAAGAAATTGATGATTAAACATGTGTGGAGGCTGTCTTGTTCGACTTCAGTGCAGCTTTTGACATTTTTTGATCATAGTCTCCTGCTGGAAAACGTATGTGTTATGGCTTTACATCCCCTGCTATATTGTGGATAAAGAATTACTTTTCTAACGGAACACAAAGGGTGTTCTTTAGTGGAAGCCTCTCAAGCAAAATCCAGGTGGAATCAGGAATTTCCCCGGGTAGCTGTTTTGGCCACTTACCTTTTTCAATCTTTACTAACGACATGCCACTGGCTTTGGGTAAAGCAGTGTGTCTATGTATGTGGATGACTCAAGACTATACATGCCAGCAACTACAGCGACTGAAATGACTGCAACACTTAAAACTTCTTTGGGATTGGTGTCCCTTCCACGGGAAGGGGGAGATAACATAGGCTAGTGCGATTAGCAATAACAATAAGTAAGTAACAATAACATTTCCCAGGACATAGACATATCTGATATTGGCAGAAAACTTCAATTCTTGTTAATCTAACTGCACTTTTGAATTTACAGTAGCTATTACAGTGAAATAATGCCATTCAAGTTGTTTGAGGAGAGTGCCCAATTTTGAACATAAAAAGCTATTAATAAACAAATTAGACATATTTGGGCAGTCTTGATACCAAATGTTAAACAGAAATGTAATGGTTTGTTGGATCGGTCTAAAACGTTGCACATACACTGCTACCATCTAGTGGCCAAAATGTATATTGCACCTGGGCTGGAATAATGCATTATGGCCTTTCTCTTGCATTTCACAGATGATGGTACAAAAAAAACAACGTATGTTTTTTCTTTGTATTATCTTTTACCAGATCTAATGTGTTATATTCTCCTACATTCCTTTCACATTTCCACAGATTTCAAAGTGTTTCCTTTCAAATGGTACCTGTAACGGCGTTCGTCTGTTGAAAGAAGAGAGTCGGACCGAAATGCAGCGTGTTGGTTACTCATGCCTTTAATGAATGAAAACGCGGTACATGAAATAACTGAAACTAAATACAAAAACAACAGAACGGAACGTGAAACTAATTACAGCCTATCTGGTGACTACAACACAGAGACAGGAACAAACACCCACGAAATACAAAGCGAAACTGAGGCTGCCTAAATACGGTTCCCAATCGGAGACAACGATAAGCACCTGACTCTAATTGAGAATCGCCTCAGGCAACCAAACCTATACCACACCCCTAATCAGCCGCAATCCCAAATAATACAAACCCCAATACGAAACACAACATATAAACCCATGTCACACCCTGGCCTACCCAAACATATAACAAAAACACAAAATACAATGACCAAGGCGTGACAGTACCAAGAATATGCATATCCTTGCTTCAGGGCCTGAGCTACAGGGAGTTAGATTTGGGTCATTTCAGGCTAAAATAAAGCATGTAAAAAGGGGCAGATCATACAGAGGTTTAAACAAAGAGCTGCAGTTAGTTTCGGAATAAGTTAGTCCTCAATATTTCCAAAACTAAAAGCATTGTATTTGGGACAAATCATTCACCTAAACCTCAACTAGATCTCGTAATGAATCATGTGGAAATTGTTCAGGTGACTAAACTGTTTGGAGTTTCCCTGGATTGTAAACTGTCATTGTCAAATCATATTGATATAACAGTAGCTAAGATTGGGAGAAGTCTGTCCATAATAAAGAGCTTCTCTGCCTTCTTAACAACACTATCAACAAGGGAGGTCCTACAGGCCCTAGTTTTGTCGCACCTAGACTACTGGTCAGGTGCCACACTACTGGCCCAGAACAGGGCAGCACGGCTGGCACTTAAAAGTTCACGGAGAGCTAACATTAACGACATACATGTCAATCTCTCATGGCTCAAAGTGGAAGAGAGATTGACTTCATCACTACTTGTTTTTGTAAGAGATGTTGACAAGCTGAATGTACGGAGCTGTCTGTTTAAAATAGTAGCACACAGCTCGGACACCCATGCGTACCCCACAAGACATGCCACCAGAGTTCTCTTCACAGTTCCCAAGTCCAGAACATTACTACATAGAGACATGACTACACAGAACACTATTCCACATCAGGTAACTGATGCAAGCAATAGAATCAGATTTTTTATTCAACTGGTAAAAATACACCTTATGGAACAACGAGGAGTGTGAAGAGACACACACAAAGGTATTGTGCATTGTGGTGGTATTGAACATTTTGTATTGTAGCTATGCAGTGGTGTAATGATGTTATATGATGTATTGTTTCAACTTTAGTTTTATTTGTATGTGCTTGGACCCCAGGAAGACTAGCTGCTGGGAATCCCTAACAAATACAAATCATAGGTAGTTTTCCAGTTTTCCCCACTACAGAGACAAATATCTACATTTTTATTGATTTTACCTTTATTTAACCAGGCAAGTCAGTTAAGAACAAATTGTTATTTTCAATGACAGCCTGGGAACAGTGGGTTAGCTGCCTGTTCAGGGGCAGAATGACAGATTTGTACCTTGTCAGCTCAGGGGTTTGAACTTCAAACCTTGCAGTTACTAGTCCAGCGTTCTAACCACTAGGCTACCCTGCCGCCCCTCCACTCTAACCACTAGGCTACCCTGCCGCCACAGCCCCTTAGGGTTTTGTATTCTTGACCTGTTCTCAGATGATAAAGAACTTTAGTATTGGTCGTATTGTCACATTCTACACCCCGGCCACACTAGTAACTGCCATTGGACTGCCTGGCAGCCAAGTATCACACTTCTTGGGCAGCTGCTGTGCATAATGGTTTCGGCTAGATTGCGCGCACGGAGGAAACAAATGGAGGGGGAAATGAACTCTGGTAGATTTGGATCACTTATGAGGATGTTCCAGTGTTTCAGTACAATGGCTTTGACGTGACCGGCACATGGGCCGTACTCTGTGGAAAAACACAAACGTGGGGGGCGTTTTGTCCTGGTTTGTATTAGTGCGCGTGGGTATGGCGTTGACGTTCAGTCTCTCTAGCAACTGGTATAGGCCTGTTCAATGACACTGTTAACATACCTGCCAGAAGAACATTGTCAAGGTGATATCCCTCCTCTAACCATTCTCTCCCATTAACTTTGGAGCTTAATGATCATGGCAGGCATACGACCTGGTTTGACGAGTGCATGTCGTGAAAAGGACATTTCCTGTTCCAGGGGCTTCTACCTCTCCCTTAAAACATGGGCCATTTTACAACCATTTTCTTTTTTCTTTTGAATTCAACTTTTATTTATCTGATTTATCATCTGATTTAACTGACTTTAATTGACAGTGTAACCGGGGTTACAGACTACCATATTTCATGTTGTTTTGACCAACGTTTGTGGAGACAATGTGGGTTATAGCTGGTCTGTGTTGAAAGTGGGTTTTAGCTGGTCTGTGTTGAAAGTGGGTTATAGCTGGTATGTGTTAAATGTGGGTTATAGCTGGTCTGTATTGAAAGTGGGTTATAGCTGGTCTGTGTTAAATGTGGGTTATAGCTGGTCTGAATTGAAAGTGGGTTTTAGCTGTTCTGTGTTGAAAGTGGGTTATAGCTGGTCTGTGTTGAAAGTGGGTTATAGCTGGTCTGTGTTGAAAGTGGGTTATAGCTGGTCTGTATTGAAAGTGGGTTATAGCTGGCCTGTGTTAAATGTGGGTTATAGCTGGTCTGTGTTAAATGTGGGTTATAGCTGGACTGTATTGAACGTGGGTTATACCTGGTCTGTGTTGAAAGTGGGTTATAGCTGGTCTGTGTTGAAAGTGGGTTATACTGGTCTGTGTTAAATGTGGGTTATAGCTGGTCTGTATTGAAAGTGGGTTATAGCTGGTCTGTATTGAAGGTGGGTTATAGCTGGTCTGTGTTGAAAGTGGGTTATAGCTGGTCTGTATTGAAAGTTGGTTATACTGGTCTGTGTTAAATGTGGGTTATAGCTGGTCTGTGTTAAATGTGGGTTATAGCCGGTCTGTGTTAAATGTGGGTTACAGCTGGTCTGTGTTGAAAGTGGGTTATAGCTGGTCTGTGTTGAATGTGGGTTATAGCTGGTCTGTATTGAAAGTGGGTTATAGCTGGTCTGTGTTAAATGTGGGTTATAGCTGGTCTGTGTTGAAAATGGGTTATAGCTGGTCTGTGTTGAAAGTGGGTTATAACTGGTCTGTGTTGAAAGTGGGTCATAGCTGGTCTGTGTTAAATGTGGGTTATAGCCGGTCTGTGTTAAATGTGGGTTACAGCTGGTCTGTGTTGAAAGTGGGTTATAGCTGGTCTGTGTTGAATGTGGGTTATAGCTGGTCTGTATTGAAAGTGGGTTATAGCTGGTCTGTGTTAAATGTGGGTTATAGCTGGTCTGTGTTGAAAATGGGTTATAGCTGGTCTGTGTTGAAAGTGGGTTATAACTGGTCTGTGTTGAAAGTGGGTCATAGCTGGTCTGTGTTAAATGTGGGTTATAGCTGGTCTGTGTTGAAAGTGGGTTATAGCTGGTCTGTGTTAAATGTGGGTTATAGTTGGTCTGTGTTAAATGTGGGTTATAGCTGGTCTGTATTGAACGTGGGTTATACCTGGTCTGTGTTGAAAGTGGGTTATAGCTGGTCTGTGTTGAAAGTGGGTTATAGCTGGTCTGTGTTATATGTGGGTTATAGCTGGTCTGTGTTAAATGTGGGTTATAGCTGGTCTGTGTTAAATGTGGGTTATAGCTGGTCTGTACTGAAAGTGGGTAATAGCTGGTCTGTGTTAAATGTGGGTTATAGCTGGTCTGTGTTAAATGTGGGTTATAGCTGGTCTGTACTGAAAGTGGGTTATAGCTGGTCTGTGTTAAATGTGGGTTATAGCTGGTCTGTGTTAAATGTGGGTTATAGCTGGTCTGTGTTGAAAGTGGGTTATAACTGGTCTGTGTTGAAAGTGGGTTATAGCTGGTCTGTGTTAAATGTGGGTTATAGCTGGTCTGTGTTAAATGTGGGTTATAGCTGGTCTGTACTGAAAGTGGGTTATAGCTGGTCTGTGTTGAAAGTGGGTTATAGCTGGTCTGTGTTGAAAGTGCTTTATAGCTGGTCTGTGTTGAATGTGGCTTATAGCTTGTCTGTGTTAAATGTGGGTTATAGCTGGTCTGTGTTAAATGTGGGTTATAGCTGGTCTGTATTGAAAGTGGGTTATAGCTGGTCTGTGTTAAATGTAGGTTATAACTGGTCTGTATTGAAAGTGGGTTATAGCTGGTCAGTGTTGAAAGTGGGTTATAGCTGGTCTGTGTTAAATGTAGGTTATAACTGGTCTGTATTGAAAGTGGGTTATAGCTGGTCTGTGTTGAAAGTGGGTTATAGCTGGTCTGTGTTGAAGGTGGGTTATAGCTGGTCTGTGTTGAATGTGGGTTATAGCTGGTCTGTGTTTAATGTGGGTTATAGCTGGTCTGTGTTGAACGTGGGTTATAGCTGGTCTGTGTTGAAAGTGGGTTATAGCTGGTCTGTATTGAACGTGGGTTATAGCTGGTCTGTGTTGAAAGTGGGTTATAGCTGGTCTGTGTTGAATGTGGGTTATAGCTGGTCTGTGTTAAATGTGGGTTATAGCTGGTCTGTGTTGGAAGTGGGTTATAGCTGGTCTGTATTGAAAGTGGGTTATAGCTGGTCTGTGTTGAAAGTGGGTTATAGCTGGTCTGTGTTTAATGTGGGTTATAGCTGGTCTGTGTTGAACGTGGGTTATAGCTGGTCTGTGTTGAAAGTGGGTTATAGCTGGTCTGTGTTGAAAGTGGGTTATAGCTGGTCTGTGTTAAATGTGGGTTATAGCTGGTCTGTGTTAAATGTAGGTTATAGCTGGTCTGTGTTGAAAGTAGGTTATAGCTGGTCTGTGTTGAAAGTGGGTTATTGCTGGTCTGTGTTGAAAGTGGGTTATAGCTGGTCTGTGTTGAAAGTGGGTTATAGCTGGTCTGTGTTGAACGTGGGTTATAGCTGGTCTGTGTTGAAAGTGGGTTATAGCTGGTCTGTATTGAAAGTTGGTTATACTGGTCTGTGTTAAATGTGGGTTATAGCTGGTCTGTGTTAAATGTGGGTTATAGCCGGTCTGTGTTAAATGTGGGTTATAGCTGGTCTGTGTTGAAAGTGGGTTACAGCTGGTCTGTGTTGAAAGTGGGTTATAGCTGGTCTGTGTTGAATGTGGGTTATAGCTGGTCTGTATTGAAAGTGGGTTATAGCTGGTCTGTGTTAAATGTGGGTTATAGCTGGTCTGTGTTGAAAATGGGTTATAGCTGGTCTGTGTTGAAAGTGGGTTATAACTGGTCTGTGTTGAAAGTGGGTCATAGCTGGTCTGTGTTAAATGTGGGTTATAGCTGGTCTGTGTTGAAAGTGGGTTATAGCTGGTCTGTGTTAAATGTGGGTTATAGTTGGTCTGTGTTAAATGTGGGTTATAGCTGGTCTGTATTGAACGTGGGTTATACCTGGTCTGTGTTGAAAGTGGGTTATAGCTGGTCTGTGTTGAAAGTGGGTTATAGCTGGTCTGTGTTATATGTGGGTTATAGCTGGTCTGTGTTAAATGTGGGTTATAGCTGGTCTGTGTTAAATGTGGGTTATAGCTGGTCTGTACTGAAAGTGGGTAATAGCTGGTCTGTGTTAAATGTGGGTTATAGCTGGTCTGTGTTAAATGTGGGTTATAGCTGGTCTGTACTGAAAGTGGGTTATAGCTGGTCTGTGTTAAATGTGGGTTATAGCTGGTCTGTGTTAATTGTGGGTTATAGCTGGTCTGTGTTGAAAGTGGGTTATAACTGGTCTGTGTTGAAAGTGGGTTATAGCTGGTCTGTGTTAAATGTGGGTTATAGCTGGTCTGTGTTAAATGTGGGTTATAGCTGGTCTGTACTGAAAGTGGGTTATAGCTGGTCTGTGTTGAAAGTGGGTTATAGCTGGTCTGTGTTGAAAGTGCTTTATAGCTGGTCTGTGTTGATTGTGGCTTATAGCTTGTCTGTGTTAAATGTGGGTTATAGCTGGTCTGTGTTAAATGTGGGTTATAGCTGGTCTGTATTGAAAGTGGGTTATAGCTGGTCTGTGTTAAATGTAGGTTATAACTGGTCTGTATTGAAAGTGGGTTATAGCTGGTCAGTGTTGAAAGTGGGTTATAGCTGGTCTGTGTTAAATGTAGGTTATAACTGGTCTGTATTGAACGTGGGTTATAGCTGGTCTGTGTTGAAAGTGGGTTATAGCTGGTCTGTGTTGAAGGTGGGTTATAGCTGGTCTGTGTTGAATGTGGGTTATAGCTGGTCTGTGTTTAATGTGGGTTATAGCTGGTCTGTGTTGAACGTGGGTTATAGCTGGTCTGTGTTGAAAGTGGGTTATAGCTGGTCTGTATTGAACGTGGGTTATAGCTGGTCTGTGTTGAAAGTGGGTTATAGCTGGTCTGTGTTGAATGTGGGTTATAGCTGGTCTGTGTTAAATGTGGGTTATAGCTGGTCTGTGTTGGAAGTGGGTTATAGCTGGCCTGTATTGAAAGTGGGTTATAGCTGGTCTGTGTTGAAAGTGGGTTATAGCTGGTCTGTGTTGAAGGTGGGTTATAGCTGGTCTGTGTTGAATGTGGGTTATAGCTGGTCTGTGTTTAATGTGGGTTATAGCTGGTCTGTGTTGAACGTGGGTTATAGATGGTCTGTGTTGAAAGTGGGTTATAGCTGGTCTGTGTTGAAAGTGGGTTATAGCTGGTCTGTGTTAAATGTGGGTTATAGCTGGTCTGTGTTAAATGTGGGTTATAGCTGGTCTGTGTTGAAAGTAGGTTATAGCTGGTCTGTGTTGAAAGTGGGTTATTGCTGGTCTGTGTTGAAAGTGGGTTATAGCTGGTCTGTGTTGAAAGTGGGTTATAGCTGGTCTGTGTTAAATGTGGGTTATAGCTGGTCTGTGTTAAATGTGGGTTATAGCTGGTCTGTGTTGAAAGTGGGTTATAGCTGGTCTGTGTTAAATGTGGGTTATAGCTTGTCTGTGTTTATGTGGGTTATAGCTTGTCTGTATTAAACGTAGGTTATAGCTGGTCTGTGTTAAATGTGGGTTATAGCTGGTCTGTGTTAAATGTGGGTTAATGCTGGTCTGTATTGAATGTGGGTTATAGCTGGTCTGTTTTGAAAGTGGGTTATAGCTGGTCTGTGTTAAATGTGGGTTAATGCTGGTCTGTATTGAATGTGGGTTATATCTGGTCTGTGTTGAATGTGGGTTATAGCTGGTCTGTTTTGAAAGTGGGTTATAGCTGGTCTGTGTTAAATGTGGGTTATAGCTGGTCTGTGTTGAATATGGGTTATAGCTGGTCTGTGTTGAATGTGGGCTATAGCTGGTCTGTGTTAAATGTGGGTTATAGCTGGTCTGTGTTGAATGTGGGTTATCGCTGGTCTGTGTTGAATGTGGGCTATAGCTGGTCTGTATGGAATGTGGGCTATAGCTGGTCTGTATTGAATGTGGGTTATCGCTGGTCTGTGTTGAATGTGGGCTATAGCTGGTCTGTATTGAATGTGGGCTATAGCTGGTCTGTATTGAATGTGGGCTATAGCTGGTCTGTATTGAATGTGGGCTATAGCTGGTCTGTTTTGAAAGTGGGTTATAGCTGGTCTGTGTTAAATGTGGGTTAATGCTGGTCTGTATTGAATGTGGGTTATATCTGGTCTGTGTTGAATGTGGGTTATAGCTGGTCTGTTTTGAAAGTGGGTTATAGCTG
>NC_060185.1:13219784-13259784 GCF_021184085.1 Oncorhynchus gorbuscha | reverse complement strand
CAACAACACACAGGGCCTGGGAGAGACAAGTCTGCTTTCTCTGGGCCACAACACACAGGGCCTGGGAGAGACAGGTCTGCTTTCTCTGGGCCACAACACACAGGGCCTGGGAGAGACAGGTCTGCTTTCTCTGGGCCACAACACACAGGGCCTGGGAGAGACAGGTCTACTCGGTCTGGGCCACCACACACAGGGCCTGGGAGAGACAGGTCTACTCGCTCTGGGCCACCACACACAGGGCCTGGGAGAGACAGGTCTACTCGCTCTGGGCCACCACACACAGGGCCTGGGAGAGACAGGTCTACTCGCTCTGGGCCACCACACACAGGGCCTGGGAGAGACAGGTCTACTCGCTCTGGGCCACCACACACAGGGCCTGGGAGAGACAGGTCTACTCTCTCTGGGCCACCACACACAGGGCCTGGGAGAGACAGGTCTACTCTCTCTGGGCCACCACACACAGGGCCTGGGAGAGACAGGTCTACTCTCTCTGGGCCACCACACACAGGGCCTGGGAGAGACAGGTTTACTCTCTCTGGGCCATCACACACAGGGCCTGGGAGAGACAGGTCTACTCTCTCTGGGCCATCACACACAGGGCCTGGGAGAGACAGGTCTACTCTCTCTGGGCCATCACACACAGGGCCTGGGAGAGACAGGTCTACTCTCTATGGGCCACCACACACAGGGCAGAGACATAACGAAATGAAAGGGTTATTGACTCCAGGGTTCTCAACAGAGCCAATTCAAGAATTTAAATTGAAATTCAATATCTATTTAATCTTTATTAAGCCAGGTAAGTCACTGGAAATACAATATATTTGACCATCATGACTTAGTGAATGAACATGAGCTGTCCTTTCTTTATTTCCATGAATTGATAATGAATTAACCCTGAACCTGAGGAGTCCACCTGACAGGAGCACTGTGAGATAACTAGTCCACTACAGGAGAGGAGAGAATCAGGAAGCTTTACTTTATTAGCATGCTAGCCATAGCATTACCACACACCAGAGACAGAGAGAGAGTGGGAAGATGCTAGTCATAGCATTACCACACACCAGAGACAGAGAGAGAGTGGGAAGATGCTAGCCATAGCATTACCACACACCAGAGACAGAGAGAGAGTGGGAAGATGCTAGCCATAGCATTACCACACAACAGAGACAGAGAGAGAGTGGGAAGATGCTAGTCATAGCATTACCACACACCAGAGACAGAGAGAGAGTGGGAAGATGCTAGCCATAGCATTACCACACACCAGAGACAGAGAGAGAGTGGGAAGATGCTAGCCATAGCATTACCACACACCAGAGACAGAGAGAGAGTGGGAAGATGCTAGCCATAGCATTACCACACACCAGAGACAGAGAGAGAGTGGGAAGATGCTAGCCATAGCATTACCACACAACAGAGACAGAGAGAGAGTGGGAAGATGCTAGACATAGCAGTACCACACACCAGAGACAGAGAGAGAGTGGGAAGATGAGGAACAATGTCTGACAGACTAATCAACTTGCACATGTCCATTATTTTATATATATATATTTTTTAACCTTTATTTAACTAGGTTACAGGTCTCAGTTACAGAGAGGGAGAGAGAGAGGGAGAGAGAGAGGGAGAGAGAGAGAGGGAGAGGGAGAGGGAGAGGGAGAGGGAGAGAGAGAGAGAGAGAGAGAGAGAGAGAGGGAGAGAGGGAGAGAGAGAGAGAGAGGGAGGGAGAGAGAGAGAGAGAGAGAGAGAGAGAGAGAGAGAGAGGGAGAGGGAGAGGGAGAGAGAGAGAGAGAGAGAGAGAGAGAGAGAGAGAGAGAGAGAGAGAGAGAGAGAGAGAGAGAGAGAGAGAGAGAGAGAGAGAGAGAGAGAGAGAGAGGGAGAGGGAGAGGGAGAGAGAGAGAGAGAGAGAGAGAGAGAGAGAGAGAGAGAGAGACGATAGGAGATAATTAATGTCTAGCACAGGGACGCACATAGTTCTCTGATTCAGGCACAATGAACAGACAGATAACAGTCATCTCTGATTCAGACACAATGAACAGACAGATAACAGTCATCTCTGATCAGACACAATGAACAGAGAGATAACATTAATCTCTGATTCAGACACAATGAACAGAGAGATAACAGTCAACTCTGATCAGACACAATGAACAGACAGATAACAGTCATCTCTGATCAGACACAATGAACAGACAGATAAAAGTCATCTCTGATCAGACACAATGAACAGACAGATAAAAGTCATCTCTGATCAGACACAATGAACAGACAGATAAAAGTCATCTCTGATCAGACACAATGAACAGAGAGATAACAGTCATCTCTGATCAGACACAATGAACAGACAGATAACATTAATCTCTGATTCAGACACAATGAACAGAGAGATAACAGTCATCTCTGATCAGACACAATGAACAGAGAGATAACAGTCATCTCTGATCAGACACAATGAACAGACAGATAACATTAATCTCTGATTCAGACACAATGAACAGAGAGATAACATTAATCTCTGATTCAGACACAATGAACAGAGAGATAACAGTCATCTCTGATTCAGACACAATGAACAGACAGATAACAGTCATCTCTGATTCAGACACAATGAACAGAGAGATAACAGTCATCTCTGATCAGACACAATGAACAGACAGATAACAGTCATCTCTGATTCAGACACAATGAACAGAGAGATAACAGTCATCTCTGATCAGACAGTTAATTGCAGGTGTTTAGTAAACTGTTAACGGCCTCTTTTCTCATCCTTCTGTCTCTATGGAAAAGATCATCCTTGTAGGACAGTTCACACACTCTTCTTCCTGACCCTTCCTCTCTCCTTCATCCTCTCCCTCCCCCTCTCTTTTCATTCTCTTCCTCCCCACTCTTTTCCTCCCTGTCTCTTTTCTTCCTCTCCCTCCCCCTCTCTTTTCATCCTCTCCCTCCCCCTCTCTTTTCATCCTCTCCCTCCCTGTCTCTTTTCATCCCTCCCTCCCCCTCTCTTTTCATCCTCTCCCTCCCTGTCTCTTTTCATCCTCTCCCTCCCTGTCTCTTTTCTTCCTCTCCCTCCCCCTCTCTTTTCATCCTCTCCCTCCCTGACTCTTTTCATCCTCTCCCTCCCTGTCTCTTTTCATCCTCTCCCTCCCTGTCTCTTTTCTTCCTCTCCCTCCCTGTCTCTTTTCTTCCTCTCCCTCCCTGTCTATTTTCTTCCTCTCCCTCCCCCTCTCTTTTCATCCTCTCCCTCCCCCTCTCTTTTCATCCTCTCCCTCCCTGTCTCTTTTCATCCTCTCCCTCCCTGTCTCTTTTCATCCTCTCCCTCCCTGTCTCTTTTCATCCTCTCCCTCCCCCTCTCTTCTCATCCTCTCCCTCCCCTCTCTTTTCTTCCTCTCCCTCCCTGTCTCTTTTCATCCTCTCCCTCCCTCTCTCTTTGCAACCTCTCCCTCCCCTCTCTTTTCTTCCTCTCCCTCCCTGTCTCTTTTCATCCTCTCCCTCCCCTTCTCTTTTCATCCTCTCCCTCCCTGTATCTTTTCATCGTCTCCCTCCCTGTCTCTTTTCATCCTCTCCCTCCTCTCTCCTTCATCCTCTCCCTCCCTGTCTCTTTTCATCCTCTCCCTCCCCCTCGCTTTTCTTCCTCTCCCTCCCCTCTCTTTTCATCCTCTCCCTCCCCCTCTCTTTTCATCCTCTCCCTCCCCCTCTCTTTTCATCCTCTCCCTCCCTGTTTCTTTTTATCCTCTCCCTCCCTGTCTCTTTTCATCCTCTCCCTCCACCTCTCTTTTCATCCTCTCCCTCTCTGTCTCTTTTCATCCTCTCCCTCCCCCTCTCTTTTCATCCTCTCCCTCCCCGTCTCTTTTCATCCTCTCCCTCCCCCTCTCTTTTCATCCTCTCCCTCCCTGTCTCTTTTCATCCTCTCCCTCCCCCTCTCTTTTTCATCCTCTCCCTCCCTGTCTCTTTTCATCCTCTCCCTCCTCTCTCCTTCATCCTCTCCCTCCCTGTCTCTTTTCATCCTCTCCCTCCCCCTCTCTTTTCATCCTCTCCCTCCCCCTCCCTTTTCATCCTCTCCCTCCCTGTCTCTTTTCTTCCTCTCCCTCCCTGTCTCTTTTCATCCTCTCCCTCCCCCTCTCTTTTCATCCTCTCCCTCCCCCCTCTTTTCATCCTCTCCCTCCCTTCTCTTTTCTTCCTCTCCCTCCCTGTCTCTTTTCATCCTCTCCCTCACTGTCTCTTTTCTTCCTCTCCCTCCCTGTCTCTTTTCATCCTCTCCCTCCCCCTCTCTTTTCATCCTCTCCCTCCCCCTCTCTTTTCATCCTCTCCCTCCCTGTCTCTTTTCATCCTCTCCCTCCCCCTCTCTTTTCATCCTCTCCCTCCCTGTCTCTTGTCATCCTCTCCCTCCCCCTCTCTTTTCATCCTCTCCCTCCCTGTCTGTTTTCATCCTCTCTCCCTCCCCTCTCTTTTCATCCTCTCCCTCCCCTCTCTTTTCATCCTCTCCCTCCCTGTCTCTTTTCATCCTCTCCCTCCCCCTCTCTTTTCATCCTCTCCCTCCCCCTCTCTTTTCATCCTCTCCCTCCCTGTCTCTTTTCATCCTCTCCTCCCTGTCTCTTTTTATCCTCTCCCTCACTGTCTCTTTTCTTCCTCTCCCTCCCCCTCTCTTTTCATCCTCTCCCTCCCCCTCTCTTTTCATCCTCTCCCTCCCTGTCTCTTTTCTTCCTCTCCCTCCCTGTCTCTTTTCATCCTCTCCCTCACTGTCTCTTTTCTTCCTCTCCCTCCCCCTCTCTTTTCATCCTCTCCCTCCCTGTCTCTTTTCATCCTCTCCCTCCCCCTCTCTTTTCATCCTCTCCCTCCCTGTCTCTTTTCATCCTCTCCCTCCCTGTCTCTTTTCATCCTCTCCCTCCCCCTCTCTTTTCATCCTCTCCCTCCCTGTCTCTTTTCATCCTCTCCCTCCCCTCTCTTTTCTTTCTCTCTCTCTCTTCCCACCTCCGTTTCTGATCTGGATGAGGATCCAACACGAGTCTTTGGTGTTGCGTTGCTGTGGCTCAGCCCAGGGTTGAATGAGGTTTTGTAATTATTCTCTAATGAATGTTATCTAATTGATCAGGTCAGTAGTTATATTAGGCAGCAGGTCCATGGTGGAACCAGACAGGGTTGTCTCAATGTCTCTAGACTGAATGTGTCCACTAGTGTCATAATGTGGTCTCAATGTCTCTAGACTGAATGTGTCCACTAGTGTCATAATGTGGTCTCAATGTCTCTAGACTGAATGTGTCCACTAGTGTCATAATGTGGTCTCAATGTCTCTAGACTGAATGTGTCCACTAGTGTCATAATGTGGTCTCAATGTCTCTAGACTGAATGTGTCCACTAGTGTCATAATGTGGTCTCAATGTCTCTAGACTGAATGTGTCCACTAGTGTCTTTTTTGTCTTAATCTGTTACCTTCTAGTATTATTTTTCTTATTTAGGGACATTTACTTTAAGCGCTGCCTGTCTTCCCAGAATCCTACTTGGTGTGTGAACTGCTGCCTGTCTTTCCAGAATTCTACTTGGTGTGTGAACTGCTGCCTGTCTTCCCAGAATCCTCAACTCTAGACTGTGTGTGAACTGCTGCCTGTCTTTCCAGAATTCTACATAATGTGGTCTCAATGTAGTGAATGTGTCCACTGTCCTGTCTTTCTCAGAATCCTACTTGTGTGTGAACTGCTAATGTGTCTTTCCAGAATCCTACTTGGTGTGTGAACTGCTGCCTGTCTTTCCAGAATGTGTCCACTAGTGTCATAATGTGGTCTCTGCTCTAGTCTTCCCAGTCATAATGTGGTCTCAATCTCTAGACTGAATGTGTAGTGTGAACTCTCTAGACTGTCTTCCACTAGTGTCATAATGTGGTCTCAATCCTACTGAATGTGTAGTGTGAACAATGTCTCTAGACTGAATCTTTCCAGAATTCTACTTGACTGAATGTGTCCACTAGTGAACTGTCTCAATGCTCTGTCTTTCCAGAATGTGGTCTCAATGTCTCTAGACTTGGTGTGTGAACTGCTAGACTGTCTTTCCAGAATCCTAGACTGAATGTGTGTGAACTGCTGAGTGTCATAATGTGGTCTCAATGTCTCTAGACTAGTGTGTCTTTCCAGAATCCTACTTGGTGTGTGAACTGCTGCCTGTCTTCCCAGAATCCTACTTGGTGTGTGAACTGCTGCCTGTCTTCCCAGAATCCTACTTGGTGTGTGAACTGCTGCCTGTCTTCCCAGAATCCTACTTGGTGTGTGAACTGCTGCCTGTCTTCCCAGAATCCTACTTGGTGTGTGAACTGCTGCCTGTCTTCCCAGAATCCTACTTGGTGTGTGAACTGCTGCCTGTCTTCCCAGAATCCTACTTGGTGTGTGAACTGCTGCCTGTCTTTCCAGAATCCTACTTGGTGTGTGAACTGCTGCCTGTCTTCCCAGAATCCTACTTGGTGTGTGAACTGCTGCCTGTCTTTCCAGAATCCTACTTGGTGTGTGAACTGCTGCCTGTCTTCCCAGAATCCTACTTGGTGTGTGAACTGCTGCCTGTCTTTCCAGAATCCTACTTGGTGTGTGAACTGCTGCCTGTCTTCCCAGAATCCTACTTGGTGTGTGAACTGCTGACTGTCTTCCCAGAATCCTACTTGGTGTGTGAACTGCTGACTGTCTTCCCAGAATCCTACTTGGTGTGTGAACTGCTGCCTGTCTTTCCAGAATCCTACTTGGTGTGTGAACTGCTGACTGTCTTCCCAGAATCCTACTTGGTGTGTGAACTGCTGCCTGTCTTTCCAGAATCCTACTTGGTGTGTGAACTGCTGCCTGTCTTTCCAGAATCCTACTTGGTGTGTGAACTGCTGCCTGTCTTCCCAGAATCCTACTTGGTGTGTGAACTGCTGACTGTCTTCCCAGAATCCTACTTGGTGTGTGAACTGCTACCTGTCTTCCCAGAATCCTACTTGGTGTGTGTGAGCTGCTGACTGCTCATCATTTGCAGATAGTTGTTGGCATCAACCAGGATTAAGAGGCAGGGGAATGTGTTACTTGTTTTGGTAATCAGTGGCTGTATTGGAGGGGGAGTGGTTTCACCTCTCCCAGGCAATCAGCAATTAGTACCTCAGTCAATTCAATTCAATTCAAGGGACTTTATTGGCATGGGAAACATATGTTAACCTTGCCAAAGCAAGTCAAGTAAATAACATTTAAAAGTGAAATAAACAATACAAATGAACAGTAAGCATTACATTCACAGAGGATCCAATAGAATAGAAACATTACAAATGTCATTATGTCTGTCACGTTCTGACCATAGTTCTTGTGCGTTTTCCTTGTTTTAGTGTTGGTCAGGACGTGAGCTGGGTGGGCATTCTATGTTATGTGTCTAGTTTGTCTATTTCTATTTCTTGGCCTGATATGGTTCTCAATCAGAGGCAGGTGTTAGTCATTGTCTCTGATTGAGAACCATATTTAGGTAGCCTGTTTTGTGTTGGGTTTTGTGGGTGGTTGCTTCCTGTCCTTGTGTTTTCTGTTAAGACTGTTTCACCACGTTTATTGTATTGTTTTCTGTTCATGTTTAGTTTTCTTATTAAAAAACATGAACTCTGATCACGCTGCGTTTTGGTCTCTCCTTCCCAGGAAGAAAGCCGTTACAATGTCTATATACAGTGTTGTAACCATGTGCAAATGGTTAAAGTACAAAAGGGAAAATAAATAAACAAATATATGGGTTGTATTTACAATGGTGTTTGTTCTTCACTGGTTGACCTTTTCTTGTGGTAACAGGTCATAGATCTTGCTGCTGTGATGACATACTGTGGTATTTACCCTAATAGATATAGGAGTTTATCAAAATTGGGTTTGTTTTGAAATTCTTTGTGGAACTTTATATTCTGAGGGAAATATGTGTCTCTAATATGGTCATACATTTGACAGGAGGTTAGGAAGGGCAGCTCAGACTCCACTGGTTTCTCAGGGGCAGCTGTAAGGGGCAGTCGTTTCAGTGGTGGTCTTGTCAGTGGTGGTCTCGTCAGCGGTGGTCTCGTCAGTGGTGGTCTCGTCGGCCAAACTAGTACCGTCGCCGAAAGAAAGACGGTTCTGCGGAGTTGTTTGAGGAAAGAAAGAGAGGAAGGCTTCTCTCACTTCAGTATCTTACCTAGCTTTTTTCAGATTGTCTCATTTTTGTTATTTTTGTAGCGTTGGCAACTATGTGTGTGTTTTGTATACCTGTTGGCACCTCTCCCTGGAGGCTTTACAGATGCTCCCCACCCCTTGGCTGCAGCCCCTCTAATTTAGTTTATTTTGAGCACCACCCATGTGGAATTCTGGGTCTCTAGTATCGTTTTGGAACTGCCCATCTGCGGTCAAGAAAGCCGAGTTCATCTCAGCCTATGCTGCACTTCAGTCCCTTGAGGTTTTGGCCCTGAGGGAGACATGGATCCCCCCAGAGAACACTACTACTCCAGCTGCTCTCTCCTCATCTGACTATGTTTTCTCTCATAGTCCAAGAGCATCTGGTTGTCACGGTGGAGGCACATGTCTATTTTCTCCCAAAAGGAGATTTTCTCACCTGTCCATTTCATCCTTTTAATTCCATGCTGTCACTGTCACTTGTACACTCAAGCTTAACAATGTTGTCATCTATCGCCCACCAGGTGCCCTTAGAGAGTTCCCCAATGAACTTGACATCTTGATCAGCTCATTTCCTGACAGTGGCTCACCGCTCTTTGTACTTGGCGACTTCAACTTCCCAATGTCCGCCTTTTATTAATTTATTTTCAACTTTCTCTTTCCCCTCCTTGCCTATTTTGAACTCACACAATCCCAATCCAGGGCTTCAAGGTCTCTGATCACTACCTTTGTTTCCTTTTCTGTCTCCCTTTCCTCCAACCCCAACCATTCAGCCCCGACCCAGCCGGTCATGCTCCAGCGCAATCTTCTTTCTCTTCCACTACTCTCTCATCTTCTATCCTATCATCTCTCCCTTCCACTAAACCATTCTCCCTCCTGTTTCCTGATTCTGTCTCTTCAACCTACTCTCCTCCCTTTCTGCATCCTATGACTGGCACTGTCCCCTTTCCTCCCGTCCGGCTCGGCCCTTCACTCCTGCTCCGTGGCTGAGTGACTCATTGCGAATTTACAGAATAGAGCTGCAGGCAGCTGAGCAAACTTCCGGAAGATCTATCATCCTTTCACTCCCTCCTCTCTACCTTCTCTTCCTCTGGATCCGCTGCTAAAGCCACTTTCTATCACTCTAAATTTCAAGCTTCTGCCTCCAACCCTAGGAAACTCATTTCCACCTTCTCCTCCCTCCTTAATCCTCCACCCCTCCCTCCTCCCTCTCTGCAGAAGACTTTGTCAACCACTTTGAAAAGAAGGTGGATGACATCTGCTCCTCCTTCACTCAGCCTATTGAGTCCACTGGTCCCACTCACACAGAACTCCCCTATGCCTTGACCTCTTTCTCCCCCTCTCTCTCCAGATGACCTCGTGTGACTAGTGAGGCCTGGCCACCCGACAACCTGCCTGCTCGACCTCACCCGTCCTCCCTTCTCCCATTCCGCACTTCCCTCATCAACTCATCCCTGACCGTTGGCTGCATCCCTCTGACTTCAAAATGGCCTGAGTCGCTCCCCTTCTCAAGAAACCAACACTCAACACATCTGACGTCAAAAACTATATCCCTTCTTTCTTTTCTTTCCAAAACACTTGAGCATGCTGTCTCTGTTCGACTCTTTTGTTATCTCTCTCAGAACGGTCGACTTGACCCAAACCAGTAAAGCTTCAAGACGGGTCATTCAACCAAGTCTGCTCTTCTCTGTGTCACGGAGACTCTCCGCACTGACAAAGATGACTCTTTCCTCTGTTCTCATCCTCCTAGATCTATCCGCTGCCTTCGACACCGTGAACCATCAGATCCTCCTCTCCACCCTCTCAGGGCTGGGCGTCTCAGGCTATTCACACTTTTGGATTGCATCCTACCTGGAAGGCCACTCCTAAATGTGGGGTGGAGAGGATCTGTGTCTGCACCACGTACTCTCACTACTGGTGTCCCCCAGGGCTCAGTTCTAGGTCCACTCCTCTTCTCTCTATATACCAAGTCACTCAGCTCCGTCATATCCTCACATGGTCTCTCCTATCATTTCTATGCAGATGACACTCAACTACTTTTCTCCTTCCCCCCTTCTGACACCCAGGCTGTGACATGAGTACCTGGCAGATATCTCTACGTGCCTGGCAGATATCTTAGCTTGGATGTATGCCCACCTCAAACTCAACAAGATGGAACTGCTCTTCCTACTGGGGAAAATACATCTCCATCACGGTTGACAACTCCAGTTTCTCACTCCCAGAGTGCAAAGAACCTTGGCGTGACCCTGGATAACACCTTGTCATTCTCTGCAAACATCAAAGGAGTGACTCGCTCCTGCAGGTTAATGCTCTACAACATCCAGAGAGTACGACTCTATTTCACACAGCAAGCCGCGCAGGTCCTAATCCAGGCACTTGTTATCTCCCGTCTGGACTACTGCAACTTGCTGTTGGCTGGGCTCCCATCTTGTGCCATCAAACTCCTGCAACTTATCCAGAATGGTGCAGCCCGTCTGGTGTTCAACCTTCCCAAGTCTTCCCATGCTACCCCGCTCCTCCGCACACTCCACTGGCTTCCAGTCGAAGCTCACATCGGCTACAAGACCATGGTGCTTTGCTACAGAACAGCAAGAGAAACTGCCCCTTCCTACCTACAGGCGATGCTCAAGCCCTACACCCCAACCCGGGCACTCCGTTCTGCCACCTGTGGTCTATTGGCCCTCCCACACCAATGGTGGAATCAGTTTCCCCCTGAAGCTATGACAGAAGAATCCCTACACACCTCTCTAAAAACTATCCTAATCCCACAGCACCCCCCCCCAGAAAAAAAAAGCCTTTTTGAACTAATGTTTGCTGTTGACCCCCCCCTTCCTAGCTCTGACTTGCTGATAACTACTTTATTGAGGAAAAAAATGTACCGACTATGACATGTGATATGTGGTTGTCCCACCTAGCTATCATAAGATGAATGCACTAAATGTAAGTCGCTCTGGATAACAGTCTGCTAAATTAGTAAAATGTCAAATGTGTCAATCTCTCTGGATTTAATGTCTCCACTAGTCTCATAATGTATCTCTCCCTCTACTGAATCTAACTCACCATGGATGGTTCTGGGACCAGTTCTCCTGTCTCTGGTTCTGGGTCCAGGGATATTAGGAAGATAGGAGAACCCACTGGGAGAAAAAGGGTGGGGGGGAGAGATGTAGAGCATCTGTCCTCCGCTCTATCCCTCCACTCCATCTTCATCTCCTTGTCTGAGGAGTCTTCCTCATGGGGGTGTCAGTCCCAGGCTGTCACTGGATGTGTCCATGTCAAAATCTACACAGGGAAATGTTTATATAAACATACCGTACATACCAGTATAAACAATCAGAATCTGTATGGGGGGAAATGATCATAATCATTACAGACAATCAATCCTGAGGTACCTATGCAGTGTCCTGGGGCTGTTATGAATGCATCCATTAAACCAGACCCTGCAGATATCTGAGCAACGTAAGAAAGAATGTAGAAATGTTCCAGTGAACTGGGGACCGGTGTTTTGATGTGGAGAAGCAGCTGTAGCGTTTGTAAACGAGCTAAGAGAGTGGCCAGGGCAGCTCCTCACTAACTCTCTCTGTTACTGCCCCGTCAAGGCCTAATGCATTACTCCAGCACAGCACAACTCTCCACACTCTTCTGCAAGTCAGCACATACTGTATCGTATACCATAACACTTCAAACGAGCTTCCTGTGTGTGTCTGTGTGTCCTAGGGGACCAGTATTGGTGTACAGGGGCCATTGCTCACGGTGTAATTACCGCCCTGTCTGCTACAGCATTATGTCAGTTATTTACTTAAAACTGTAATCGATATTAAAAAAATAAAGAACACTTTTTATGGCTGAAGCTAAATTGTCTCTGACAGCCCAGGAGAACAACAGCCATTACTGCCTCAGACAGAAACACAACATATTGAAGAGACAATCTGTCTCTACACTAATATTGGATACTAAATTATATATACACTGAACCTAAATATATAAACAACACGTAAAGTGTTGGTCGCATGTTTCATGAGCTGAAATAAAAGATCCCAGAATTGTTCCATACACACAAATGCATATTTCTCAAAAATGTTGTGCACAAATTTGATGACATCCCTGTTAGTGAGCATTTCTCCTTTGCCAAGATAGTCCATCGACCTGACAGGGCTGGCATGTCAAAGAGCTGATTTAACAGCATGATAATTCTGATGTCTTCAGGAATGTCCAACATAGCTCTTGCCAAATAATTTAATGGTAATTTCTCTACCATAAGCCGCCTCCAATGTAGTTTTAGAGAATTTGGCAGTACGTCCAACAGGCCTCACAAGCACAGATCACGTGTACCCACACCAGCCTAGGACATCCACATCTGTCTTCTTCACCTTCGGAATCATCTGAGACCAGCCAACTGAACAGCTGATGAAACTGTGGGTTTGCACAATTTCTGCACAAACTGTCATAAATCGTCTCAGGGAAGCTCATCTGCGGGCTCGTCGTCCTCATCAGGGTCTTGACCTGACTGCAGTTTGGCGTCGTAACTGACTTCGCTGGGCTAATGCTCACCTTCGATGGACACTGGCACGATGTAGAAGTGGATATATCCCAGTTTTAACTGTACCGGGCAGATGGCAGACAGTGTATGGCATTGTTTGGGCATGGGGTTTGCTGATGTTCAACGTTGTGAGCAGTGCCCCATGGTGGCTGTGGGGTTATGGTATGGGCAGGCATAAGCTACAGACAACGAACACATCTGCATTTTTTCGATGGCAATTTGAATGCGCAGACATACTGTGAATACGCAGACATACTGTGAATACGCAGACATACGAGATCCTGAGGCCCATTGTTGTGCCATTCATTCGCCACCATCACCTCATGTTTCAGCATAATAATATAATGCCCATGTCGCAAGGATCTGTACACAACTCCTGGAAGCTGAAAAGGTCCCAGTTCTTCCATGACCTGAATATCCACCTATTGAGCATGTTTGGGTTGCTCTGGATCAGAGTGTATGACAGCGTGTCGTAGTTCCCACCAATATCCAGCAACTTCTCACAGCTATTGAAGAGGAATGGGACAACATTCCACGGGCCAAAATCAACAGCCTGATCAATTCTACGTGAAGGAGATGTGTCTCTGCATGAGGTTACTGACTGGTTTTCTGATACACGCCCCTACCTTTTTTTAAGGTATCTGTAACCAACTGGTGCATATCCATGTTTAATTTCCCAGTCATTTGAAATACATAGATCAGGGTCTCATACATTTCTTTAATTTGACTGATTTCCTTATATGAACTGTAATTCAGTAAAATCATTGAATTGTTGCGCTTATATTTTGGTTCAGTGAAGCAAGGTCTCCAAATATTCTGATTTACTCACTCAGACACACAAACATACACACACACACATACACACATATACTGTACCTGTTGCAGGCATCCCGGGAGAGAGGGCGGGACTGTGTGATAATCTGACCGCTGACGCTGAGAGCAGCCATGGTGTCTGCTGGGAGCTGTAGTTTTTCAGTGAGTCAGAGGAGTGTGGGGGCGACTGGGTCAAAGGCAGTTGAAATCGATCACTCGTAAGGGATGGAGAAGGAGAGGGGTGGGGTGACATGGCTGACTGGGTCTGTGTATGAATAGGTGATATGGGGCCTGGTGGATAAGGGTTCCACTTGTGATGTAGATATATATAGAGGGCAGACGGGCTGTGAGAGGATGTAGAGACGACACATATCTAGAGGGAGAAAGCCTGGGGGTTGATGGGTCTGGAGCTGTCTGATGGAGGTCTGGGTTGGGTGTAGAGGGAGAAAGCCTGGGGGTTGAGGGTGATGTAGCTGTCTGAACGGAGGTCTGGGTTGGGTGTAGAGGGAGAAAGTCTGGGGGTTGAGGGTGATGGAGCTGACTGATGGAGGTCTGGGTTGGGTGTAGAGGGAGAAAGCCTGGGGGTTGAGGGGTCTGGAGCTGTCTGATGGAGATCTGGTTTGGGTGTAGAGGGAGAAAGCCAGGGGGTTGAGGGTGATGGAGCTGACTGATGGAGGTCTGGGTTGGGTGTAGAGGGAGAAAGCCTGGGGGTTGAGGGGTCTGGAGCTGACTGATGGAGGTCTGGGTTGGGTGTAGAGGGAGAAAGCCTGGGGGTTGAGGGTGATGGAGCTGACTGATGGAGGTCTGGGTTGGGTGTAGAGGGAGAACGCCTGGGGGCTGAGGGGTCTGGAGCTGACTGATGGAGGTCTGGGTTGGGTGTAGAGGGAGAAAGCCTGGGGGTTGAGGGTGATGGAGCTGACTGATGTACTAAGGGTGAGTGGATTGAGAAGAGAGTGGACTATGGGTGAGTGGATTGAGAAGAGAGTGGACTAAGGGTGGGTGGATTGAGAATGGAGTGGACTAAGGGTGGGGGGATTGAGAAGGGAGTGGACTAAGGGTGGGTGGATTGAGAAGGGAGTGGACTAAGGGTGGGTGGATTGAGAAGGGGGTGGACTAAGGGGTGGGTGGATTGAGAAGGGAGTGGACTAATAGTGGGGGGATTGAGAAGGGAGTGGACTAAGGGTGGGGGATTGAGAAGAGAGTGGACTAAGGGTGGGTGGATTGAGAAGGGAGTGGACTAAGGGTGGGGGGATTGAGAAGGGAGTGGACTAAGGGTGGGGGGATTGAGAAGAGAGTGGACTAAGGGTGGGGGGATTGAGAAGGGAGTGGACTAAGGGTGGGGGGATTGAGAAGAGAGTGGACTAAGGGTGGGGGGATTGAGAAGGGAGTGGACTAAGGGTGGGTGGATTGAGAAGCGGGTGGACTAAGGGGTGGGTGGATTGAGAAGGGAGTGGACTAAGGGTGGGGGATTGAGAAGGGAGTGGACTAAGGGTGGGGGGATTGAGAAGAGAGTGGACTAAGGGTGGGGGGATTGAGAAGGGAGTGGACTAATGGTGGGGGGATTGAGAAGAGAGTGGACTAAGGGTTGGGGGATTGAGAAGGAGTGGACTACGGGTGGGGGGATTGAGAAGAGAGTGGACTAAGGGTGGGTGGATTGAGAAGGGAGTGGACTAAGGGTGGGGGGATTGAGAAAGGAGTGGACTAAGGGTGGGGGGATTGAGAAGAGAGTGGACTAAGGGTGGGGGGATTGAGAAGGGAGTGGACGAAGGGTGGGTGGATTGAGAAGAGAGTGGACTAAGGGTGGGGGGATTTAGAAGGGAGTGGACAAAGGGTGGGGGGATTGAGAAGGGAGTGGACTAAGGGTGGGGGGATTTAGAAGGGAGTGGACAAAGGGTGGGGGGATTGAGAAGGGAGTGGACTAAGGGTGGATGGATTGAGAAGGGGTGGGTTAAGGGGTGGGTGGATTGAGAAGGGAGTGGACTAAGGGTGGGGGGATTGAGAAGGGAGTGGACTAAGGGTGGGGGGATTGAGAAGAGAGTGGACTAAGGGTGGGGGGATTGAGAAGGGAGTGGGCTAAGGGTGGGGGATTGAGAAGAGAGTGGACTAAGGGTGGGGGGATTGAGAAGGGAGTGGACTAAGGGTGGGGGGATTGAGAAGAGAGGTGGACTAAGGGTGGGTGGATTGAGAAGGGAGTGGACTAAGGGTGGGGGGATTGAGAAGGGAGTGGACTAAGGGTGGGGGGATTGAGAAGGGAGAGTGGACTACGGGTAAGGGGGGGGGATTGAGAAGGGAGTGGACTAAGGGTGGGTGGATTGAGAAGAGAGTGGACTAAGGGTGGGGGGATTTAGAAGGGAGTGGACTAAGGGTGGGGGGATTGAGAAGGGAGTGGACTAAGGGTGGGGGGATTGAGAAGGGGGTGGACTGAGAAGAGAGTGGACTAAGGGTGGGGGATTTAGAAAGGGGGTGGGTTAAGGGGTGGGTGGATTGAGAAGGGAGTGGACTAAGGGTGGGTGGATTGAGAAGGGGTGGGTTAAGGGGTGGGTGGATTGAGAAGGGAGTGGACTAAGGGTGGGGGGATTGAGAAGGGAGTGGACTAAGGGTGGGGGATTGAGAAGGGAGTGGACTAAGGGTGGGGGGATTGAGAAGGGGTGGACTAAGGGTGGGGGGATTGAGAAGAGGGTGGACTATGGGTGGGGGATTGAGAAGGGGTGGGCTAAGGGTGGGGGATTGAGAAGGGGGTGGACTAAGGTTGGGGGGATTGAGAAGGGAGTGGACTAAGGGTGGGGGGATTGAGAAGGGAGTGGACTAAGGGTGGGGGGATTGAGAAGGGAGTGGACTAAGGGTGGGGGATTGAGAAGGGAGTGGACTAAGGGTGGGGGATTGAGAAGGGAGTGGGCTAAGGGTGGGGGGATTGAGAAGGGGTGGACTAAGGGTGGGGGGATTGAGAAGGGAGTGGACTAAGGGTGGGGGGATTGAGAAGGGAGTGGACTAAGGGTGGGGGGATTGAGAAGGGGTGGACTAAGGGTGGGGGGGGGATTGAGAAGGGTGGGGGATTGAGTGGACTAAGGGTGGGGGGATTGAGAAGGGAGTGGACTAAGGGTGGGGGATTGAGGGGGGGGAGTGGACTAAGGGTGGGGGATTGAGAAGGGAGTGGACTAAGGGTGGGGGGATTGAGAAGGGAGTGGACTAAGGGTGGGGGGATTGAGAAGGGAGTGGACTAAGGGTGGGGGGATTGAGAAGGGAGGGTGGACTAAGGGGGTGGGGGGATTGAGAAGGGGGTGGACTAAGGGTGGGGGGGATTGAGAAGGGGGTGGGCTAAGGGTGGGGGGATTGAGAAGGGGGTGGACTAAGGGTGGGGGGATTGAGAAGGGGGTGGACTAAGGGTGGGGGGATTGAGAAGGGGGTGGACTAAGGGTGGGGGATTGAGAAGGGGTGGACTAAGGGTGGGGGGATTGAGAAGGGGGTGGACTAAGGGTGGGGGGATTGAGAAGGGGGTGGACTAAGGGTGGGGGGATTGAGAAGGGAGTGGACTAAGGGGTGGGTGGATGTTTTTTTTTTTTTTTTTTTTTTTAACCTTTATTTAACCAGGCAAGTCAGTTAAGAACAAATTCTTATTTTCAATGACGGCCTAGGAACAGTGGGTTAACTGCCTGTTCAGGGGCAGAACGACATATTTGTACCTTGTCAGCTCGGGGAATCGAACTTGCAACCTTTCGGTTACTAGTCCAACGCTCTAACCACTAGGCTACCCTGGTGGTTAGAGAAGAGAGTGGACTAAGGGTGGGGGGATTGAAGAAGGTAGTTGGAAAGAAGGAGGACAATCGGTTTAGTGGTAGGATTCGGCGCTCTCACCGCTGCAGCCCGGGTTCGATTCCCAGTCAGGGAACTACTCTTTGGGGTGGCAGGTAGCCTAGTAGTTAGTGCATTGGGCCAGTAACCGAAAGGTTTCTGGATCGACTCCCCGAGCTGACAAGGTAAAAATCTGTCATCCTGCCCCTGAACAAGGTAGTTAACCCACTGTTCCCCGGTAGGCCGTCATTGTAAGTAAGAATGTGCCATTAACTGCCTAGTTGAATAAAGGTTCAATTTAAAATAAAAATGTAAAAACAGTGGGTGAACTAAAGGAGGTAGTTGGAAATTGGGAGGACTAAGGGGGATATAGAGTCTGACTGATGTCTGTGGGGTATTGGAAGCTGCAGGAGCAAAACCCCAGAGAAGATAACCCTACCCTCACTACTGTTAGGTGACCAGACAGCCACCACTCTCCCCTAACTGATGGTCTACCTCCCCTCCAGACAGCCAGCCCTCTCCCCTAACTGATGGTCTACCTCCCCTCCAGACAGCCAGCCCTCTCCCCTAACTGATGATCTACCTCCCCTCCAGACAGCCCTCTCCCCTAACTGATGGTCTACCTCCCCTCCAGACAGCCAGCCCTCTCCCCTAACTGATGGTCTACCTCCCCTCCAGACAGCCCTCTCCCCTAACTGATGGTCTACCTCCCCTCCAGACAGCCAGCCCTCTCCTCTAACTGATGATCTACCTCCCCTCCAGACAGACAGCCCTCTCCTCTAACTGATGGTCTACCTCCCCTCCAGACAGCCCTCTCCTCTAACCGATGGTCTACCTCCCCTCCAGACAGCCCTCTCCCCTAACTGATGATCTACCTCCTCTCCAGACAGCCCTCTCCCCTAACTGATGGTCTACCTCCGCTCCAGACAGCCAGCCCTCTCCTCTAACTGATGGTCTACCTCCCCTCCAGACAGCCAGCCCTCTCCTCTAACTGATGGTCTACCTCCCCTCCAGACAGCCCTCTCCCCTAACTGATGGTCTACCTCCCCTCCAGCCAGCCCTCTCCTCTAACTGATGATCTACCTCCCCTCCAGACAACCAGCCCTCTCCCCTAACTGATGAGCTCAAGGTCTACCTCCCCTCCCCTGCACCTCCCTGCCCAGGCAGAGTGCACTCTGTCAGGCATCAGCCGGCCCTAACGGCCCCCTGCCCACACAATCACAGCCAGTGATTACCCGCCACGCCGTCACGGACAGATGGGTATCCAGAGATACAGCTGACCCACAGGGAAGGAGGTGATTTTTTAAAACTTGTTTGGAGCGTCTGTGTGTGTGTGTATGTGTACTTGTGCGTAAATGTGTGTGCGCATCAGTGGAGGCTGCTGAGGAGAGGACGGCTCATAATAATGGCTGGAACGGAGTGAATGGAATGGCATCAAACACATAGAAACCATGGAAACCATGGAAACTATGTGCTTGATGTATTTGATACCATTCCACTCCAGCCATCACCACGAGCCCGGCCTCCATAACTACGGTGCCACCAGTCTCCTGTCGCACCCAAGCATTAGCTCAACAGTTAAGGTGTGTATTTTCTCCTCCATCACAGTGTGTGTGTGTGTGTGGTGTGTGTGTGTGTGTGTGTGTGTGTCTAACTGATGTGTGTGTGCCCTGTCCTCTAACTGTGTGTGTGTGTGTGTGTGTGTGTGTGTGTGTGTGATGGTGTGTCCCCTCCAGTGTGTGTGTGTGTAACTGATGTGTGTGTGTGTGTGTGTGTGTGTGTGTGTGTGTGTGTGTGTGTATAACCCACCTGTCAGGGTGTGTTGTTTCTTCCTCCAGGGTGTGTGTGTTGGTGAGCTCTGTGGTGAGCTCTGTGGTGAGCTCTGTGTTGAGCTTTGTGGTGAGCTGATAGGCATCCATCGGTTTCCTGACAAAAAGACAGCACACCCACGAGCCCGGCCAAAACAGACAGATTAGATGGATAGATAGATCTCCCATCATCCCCCTCGACCTCTCTGTCTCCCTGCCCCTCTCACCCACACTGACCCCACCCAGAAGTGACAGATAGATTAAACAGACAGATTAGATGGATAGATAGATCTCCCTCTGTCACTAACACCATCCCCCTCTACCTCTCTGTCTCCCTGTCCCTCTCACCCACAGTACCCCACCTAGAAGCGGCAGATTAAACAGAGACGGATGGATAGATCTCTCTCTTCACATCTCAAAGAGAGAGACGGTTGTGATTGGAGAGATTTTCAAACAGACACATTGATTAGATGGATAGATAAATAGGTCTCCATCCTCTCTCCCCTGTCCTTCCTCTCCTCCAAATTCATCCCATTCCAGGCCGAATGCCACAGAGCCCAGCCAAATTGGTCCATAGGGTTTGGACTAGGTGAAGGACTTCCGGCAAACACCATCGTTTTAATCCAATACGGCATATGTTTACTCTGTTGTTAATAATTGCTCTGCTTCTCACTATTCCCTGTACTGTCTCCTCACCGCATCTCTCCCTCATTCTATTCCCTCCCTCCTTATCTCTCCCTCATTCTATTCCCTCCCTCCTTATCTCTCCCTCATTCTAGTCCCTCCCTCCTCATCTCTCCCTCATTCTATTCCCTCCCTCCTCATCTCTCCCTCATTCTATTCCCCCTCCTCCTCTCCTCATTCTATTCTCCCTCCTCATCTCTCCCTCTCATTCCTCATCTCTCCTCATTCTATTCCCTCTCTCATCTCTCCCTCATTCTATTCCCTCCCTCCTCATCTCTCCCTCATTCTATTCCCCCTCCCTCCTCATCTCTCCCTCATTCTATTCCCTCCCTCCTCATCTCCTCCAGGGTGTGTGTTCTCCCTCTCCTCCTGGTGAGCTCTGTGGTCTCTTCCTCATTCTATTCCCTCCCTCCTCATCTCTCCCTCCATTCTTTCCCTCAAAAAGACCTCCTCATCTCCCTCATTCTATTCCCTCCCCCTCATCTCCCTGCCCCTCCCTCATTAAACAGACAGATTAGATGGATTCTCCCCTCCTCATCTCTCCCTCATTCTATTCCCTCCCTCCTCATCTCTCCCTCATTCTATTCCCTCCCTCCTCATCTCTCCCTCATTCTATTCCCTCCCTCATCCTCCCTCATTCTATTCCCTCCCTCCTCATCTCTCCCTCATTCTATTCCCTCCCTCCTCACCATCCCCTCTCATCTCTCCCTCCCTGTCCCTCTCATCTCTCCCACAGTCCTCCTCATTCTGGATTCCCTCCCTCCTCATCTCTCTCATTCTATTCACATCTCCCTCATTCTATTCCCTCCCTCCTCATCTCTCCCTCATTCTATTCCCTAGGTCTCCTCCTCTCCCTCATTCTATTCCTCTCCTCCTCATTCATCCCATTTCAGGCCTGCCCTCATCCCCCTCAAATTGGTCCATAGGGTTTGGACTCTCCCTGAATTGTATTCATTCTCTCCTCATTCTCCCTCATTATATTTTCCTGTCCTCATCTCTCCTCATTCTCTGTCTCCTCATTATTCCCTGTCTCTTCTCCTCATCTCTCCTCATTGTATTCCCTCCTCTCCTCATCTTTTCCTCATTATATTCCTCCCTCCTCATCCTCCTCATTGTCTCTCCCTCATTCTATTCCCTCTCTCCTCATCTCTCCTCATTCTATTCCCTCCCTCCTCATCTCTCCCTCATTCTATTCCCTCCCTCCTCATCTCTCCCTCATTCTATTCCCTCCCTCCTCATCTCTCCCTCATTCTATTCCCTCCCTCCTCATCTCTCCCTCATTCTATTCCCTCCCTCCTCATCTCTCCCTCATTCTATTCCCTCCTCCTCATCTCTCCCTCATTCTATTCCTCCCTCCTCATCTCTCCCTCATTCTATTCCCTCCCTCCTCATCTCTCCCTCATTCTATTCCCTCCCTCCTCATCTCTCCCTCATTCTATTCCCTCCCTCATCTCTCCTCATTCTATTCTCCCTCATTCTATTCCCTCCCTCCTCATCTCTCCCTCATTCTATTCCCTCCTCTCCTCATCTCTCCCTCATTCTATTCCCTCCCTCCTCATCTCTCCCTCATTCTATTCCCTCCTCTCCTCATCTCTCCCTCATTCTATTCCCTCCCTCCTCATCTCTCCCTCATTCTATTCCCTCCCTCCTCATCTCTCCTCATTGTATTCATTCTCTCCTCATCTCTCCCTCATTCTATTCCCTCCCTCCTCATCTCTCCCTCATTCTATTCCCTCCCTCCTCATCTCTCCCTCATTGTATTCCCTCTCTCCTCATCTCTCCCTCATTCTATTCCCTCCCTCCTCATCTCTCCCTCATTCTATTCCCTCCCTCCTCATCTCTCCCTCATTCTATTCCCTCCCTCCTCATCTCTCCCTCATTCTATTCCCTCCCTCCTCATCTCTCCCTCATTATATTCTCCTTTCTCCTTTCTCCTCTCCTCATCTCGTCCTCATTGTTTCCCCCTCTCTCTTCTCCTCATCTCTCCCTCATATTCCATCTCTCCTCTCCTCATCTTTTCCTCAGTATATTCATTCTGTCCTCTCATTGTCTCTCCCTCATTCTATTCCCTCCCTCCTCATCTCTCCCTCATTCTATTCCCTCCCTCCTCATCTCTCCCTCATTCTATTCCCTCTCTCCTCATCTCTCCCTCATTGTATTCATTCTCTCCTCATCTCTCCCTCATTCTATTCCCTCCCTCCTCATCTCTCCCTCATTCTATTCCCTCTCTCCTCATCTCTCCCTCATTCTATTCCCTCCCTCCTCATCTCTCCCTCATTCTATTCCCTCTCTCCTCATCTCTCCTTCATTCTATTCCCTCCCTCCTCATCTCTCCCTCATTCTATTCCCTCTCTCCTCATCTCTCCCTCATTGTATTCCTCTCTCCTCATCTCTCCCTCATTCTATTCCCTCCCTCCTCATCATCTCCCTCATTCTATTCCCTCTCTCCTCATCTCTCCCTCATTCTATTCCCTGTCTCCTCATCTCTCCCTTATTGTATTCATTCTCTCCTCATCTCTCCCTCATTCTATTCCCTCCCTCCTCATCTCTCCCTCATTCTATTCCCTCCCTCCTCATCTCTCCCTCATTCTATTCCCTCCCTCCTCATCTCTCCTTCATTCTATTCCCTCCCTCCTCATCTCTCCTTCATTCTATTCCCTCCCTCCTCATCTCTCCCTCATTCTATTCCCTCCCTCCTCATCTCTCCTTCATTCTATTCCCTCCCTCCTCATCTCTCCCTCATTCTATTCCCTCCCTCCTCATCTCTCCCTCATTCTATTCCCTCCCTCCTCATCTCTCCCTCATTGTATTCATTCTCTCCTCATCTCTCCCTCATTCTATTCCCTCCCTCCTCATCTCTCCCTCATTCTATTCCCTCCCTCCTCATCTCTCCCTCATTCTATTCCCTCCTCTCCTCATCTCTCCCTCATTCTATTCCCTCCCTCCTCATCTCTCCCTCATTATATTCTCCTTTCTCCTTTCTCCTCTCCTCATCTCGTCCTCATTGTATTCTCTCCTCTCCTCATCTCTCCCTCATTATATTCTCCTTTCTCCTTTCTCCTCTCCTCATCTCGTCCTCATTGTATTCTCTCCTCTCCTCATCTTTCCCTCATTATATTCCCTCCCTCCTCATCTCTCCCTCATTCTATTCCCTCCCTCCTCATCTCTCCCTCATTCTATTCCCTCCTCTCCTCATCTCTCCCTCATTCTATTCCCTCCCTCCTCATCTCTCCCTCATATTCTCCTTTCTCCTTTCTCCTCTCCTCATCTCGTCCTCATTGTTTCCCCCTCTCTCTTCTCCTCATCTCTCCCTCATATTCCATCTCTCCTCTCCTCATCTTTTCCTCAGTATATTCATTCTGTCCTCTCATTGTCTCTCCCTCATTCTATTCCCTCCCTCCTCATCTCTCCCTCATTCTATTCCCTCCCTCCTCATCTCTCCCTCATTCTATTCCCTCCCTCCTCATCTCTCCCTCATTCTATTCCCTCTCTCCTCATCTCTCCCTCATTGTATTCATTCTCTCCTCATCTCTCCCTCATTCTATTCCCTCTCTCCTCATCTCTCCCTCATTCTATTCCCTCCCTCCTCATCTCTCCCTCATTCTAGTCCCTCCCTCCTCATCTCTCCCTCATTCTATTCCCTCCTCCTTTCTCCTCTCCTCATCTCTCCCTCATTCTATTCCCTCTCCTCCTCATCTCTCCCTCATTCTATTCCCTCTCTCCTCATCTCTCCTCATTCTATTCCCTCCCTCCTCATCTCTCCCTCATTCTATTCCCTCCTCCTCATCTCTCCCTCATTCTATTCCCTCTCTCCTCATCTCTCCCTCATTCTATTCCCTCTCTCCTCATCTCTCCCTCATTCTATTCCCTCCCTCCTCATCTCTCCCTCATTCTATTCCCTCTCTCCTCATCTCTCCCTCATTCTATTCCCTCCCTCCTCATCTCTCCCTCATTCTATTCCCTCCCTCCTCATCTCTCCCTCATTCTATTCCCTCTCTCCTCATCTCTCCCTCATTCTATTCCCTCCCTCCTCATCTCTCCCTCATTATATTCCCTCTCTCCTCATCTCTCCCTCATTCTATTCCCTCTCTCCTCATCTCTCCCTCATTCTATTCCCTCTCTCCTCATCTCTCCCTCATTATATTCCCTCCCTCCTCATCTCTCCCTCATTCTATTCCCTCTCTCCTCATCTCTCCCTCATTCTATTCCCTCCCTCCTCATCTCTCCCTCATTGTATTCATTCTCTCCTCATCTCTCCCTCATTCTATTCCCTCCCTCCTCATCTCTCCCTCATTCTATTCCCTCCCTCCTCATCTCTCCCTCATTATATTCCCTCCCTCCTCATCTCTCCCTCATTATATTCATTCTCTCCTCATCTCTCCCTCATTCTATTCCCTCCCTCCTCATCTCTCCCTCATTCTATTCCCTCCCTCCTCATCTCTCCCTCATTCTATTCCCTCCCTCCTCATCTCTCCCTCATTATATTCTCCTTTCTCCTTTCTCCTCTCCTCATCTCGTCCTCATTGTATTCTCTCCTCTCCTCACCTCTCCCTCATTGTATTCATTCTCTCCTCATCTCTCCCTCATTATATTCCCTCTCTCCTTTCCTGTCTGTATCTCCTTCTCTTACTGTCTAAATCAAATCAAAAATCAAATTTTATTTGTCACATACACATGGTTAGCAGATGTTAATGCGAGTGTAGCAAAATGCTTGTGCTTCTAGTTCCGACAATGCAGTGATAACAACCAAACTTCTGAATTCTCTGTCCTTCTAAAATGCCCCCCCCCCTTCTCTCTCTCTCTCTATTGTACCTCTCTCTCTATCCCCTTCTCTCTCCCTCCCTCTCTATACCTGCAGTGCAGTGCCATGCTGTCTCATTGTGTGCCCATGCAGGGATTAGCCATTCCTATCAAAGCTCCAGCCCTCTACTACTACACCCTCTGGCTCTGCCCCCCCTCCTCACCCGCTGCCTTCCCCATAGTACTGCAGTGGGCCCGACGCAGGCAGCAGGGATTACCTCTAAAGAGAATGGAGCAGAGGACTTCAACTCAGTCCACTCCAGAAAGAACTCAGCTGATATCAACGCTGTTCAAAAGGTCTTCAGTGTAATGGCTTTACAATCCTGCCTCTCCAGATGGTAATGAGATCATAAAAGTTAACGCTCCCCCTGTCTGGGTGTGTGTGTGTGTGTGTGTGTGTGTGTGTGTGTGTGTGTGTGTGTGTGTGTGTGTGTGTGTGTGTGTGTGTGTGTGTGTGTGTGTGTGTGTGTGTGTGTGTGTGTGTGTGTGTGTGTGTGTGTGTGTGTGTGTGTGTGTGTGTGTGTGTGTGTGTGTGTGTGTGTGTGTGTGTGTGTGTGTGTATGTAACTGTGTGTCTCTGAACATATGCCTGCCTGTCTCTATCTGTACCTCCAGTGCCTTCAGAAAGTATTCACACAAGCTTTGTTATTGTTGTGTGTTACAAAGATCGTAGATCATTTTTGTCAACGATCTATACAGAAGACTGTAAAGTCAAAGTGGAAGAAAAATTCCGTCATTTGTCAAATCTTAATGAAAATATAACACTGATGTATCTGTAATGGGGGCTTGTTGGTGGCAGGGAAGTCAGACGAAGGAGAATCGAACTTGGTATAAACGGAGTTGTTTAATCAGTGCTTCACAAAACTACAAAACCAAAATGACAAAATAATCAAAAAGTGGGTTCAAAACCCGTCGCGCAACAACACATCACACTCAGACAATCTCCAAGGACATGAGGGGAAACAGAGGATTAAATACACAACATGTAATTGATGGGATTGGAACCAGGTGTGATGGAAGACAAGACAAAACCAATGGAAAATGAAAAAAGGATCAGTGATGGCTAGAAGGTCGGTGACATCGACCGCCGAACAAGGAGAGGGACCGACTTCGGCGGAAGTCGTGACAATATCTTGATTATGTCATGCTGGTGAATGAGGACCCAAAAGCGACTTGGCGAAAACAGAGTATTTAATCCAGAATAAACTTTACAAAACAAAAAGCATAATACTACACGTAAAGACGAGAACAGACTGGAGACTTGATCGAGAACTGCAGGTTGCCTCGGGAAGGCACTTGAACCTAGCAGACTCAGACACCTGCTCACCACGCAGCATCTGAGGGAAACACGACACGACAGGGCAAAACATAGACACAGCACGGTGAATTATAAATGAGGATCCGACAGGGCAGGTACGGGAAACAAGGAGAGAAATAGGGACTCTAATCAGGGAAAAGGATCGGGAACAGGTGTGGGAAGACTAAATGATGATTAGGGGAATAGGAACAGCTGGGAGCAGGAACGGAACGATAGAGAGAAGAGAGAGCGAGAGATGAGAGAGGGAGGGGGAGAGAGAGGGATAGAAAGAGGGAAAGAACCTAATAAGACCAGCAGAGGGAAACGAATAGAATGGGAAGCACAGGGACAAGACATGATAATAAATGACAAAACATGACAGATTAGATATGTTTTCAACCCCCTGAGTAAATATATGTTCGAATCACCTTTGGCAGCGATTACAGTTGGCAGCGATTACAGTTGGAAGCGATTACAGTTGGCAGGGATTACAGTTGGCAGCGATTACAGTTGGCAGCGATTACAGTTGGCAGCGATTACAGTTGGCAGGGATTACAGTTGGCAGGGATTACAGTTGGCAGCGATTACAGTTGGCAGCGATTACAGTTGGCAGGGATTACAGTTGGCAGGGATTACAGTTGGCAGCGATTACAGTTGGCAGCGATTACAGTTGGCAGAGATTACAGTTGGCAGGGATTACAGTTGGCAGCGATTACAGTTGGCAGCGATTACAGTTGGCAGCGATTACATTTGGCAGGGATTACAGTTGGCAGGGATTACAGTTGGCAGCGATTACAGTTGGCAGGGATTACAGTTGGCAGCGATTACAGTTGGCAGGGATTACAGTTGGCAGCGATTACAGTTGGCAGGGATTACAGTTGGCAGCGATTACAGTTGGCAGCGATTACAGTTGGCAGGGATTACAGTTGGCAGGGATTACAGTTGGCAGGGATTACAGTTGGCAGCGATTACAGTTGGCAGCGATTACAGTTGGCAGAGATTACAGTTGGCAGGGATTACAGTTGGCAGCGATTACAGTTGGCAGCGATTACAGTTGGCAGCGATTACAGTTGGCAGGGATTACAGTTGTCAGGGATTACAGTTGGCAGCGATTACAGTTGGCAGCGATTACAGTTGGCAGCGATTATAGTTGGCAGGGATTACAGTTGGCAGGGATTACAGTTGGCAGCGATTACAGTTGGCAGCGATTACAGTTGGCAGAGATTACAGTTGGCAGCGATTACAGTTGGCAGCGATTACAGTTGGCAGGGATTACAGTTGGCAGCGATTACAGTTGGCAGTGATTACAGTTGGCAGCGATTACAGTTGGCAGCGATTACAGTTGGCAGCGATTACAGTTGGCAGCGATTACAGTTGGCAGGGATTACAGTTGGCACTGTAATGGTGGAAAGCAGACTGAACCAGGTTATTGTCCTGCTGAAAGGTGAATTCATCTCCCAGTGTCTGGTGGAAAGCAGACTGAACCAGGTTATTGTCCTGCTGAAAGGTGAATTAATCTCCCAGTGTCTGGTGGAAAGCAGACTGAACCAGGTTATTGTCCTGCTGAAAGGTGAATTCATCTCCCAGTGTCTGGTGGAAAGCAGACTGAACCAGGTTATTGTCCTGCTGAAAGGTGAATTCATCTCCCAGTGTCTGGTGGAAAGCAGACTGAACCAGGTTATTGTCCTGCTGAAAGGTGAATTAATCTCCCAGTGTCTGGTGGAAAGCAGACTGAACCAGGTTATTGTCCTGCTGAAAGGTGAATTCATCTCCCAGTGTCTGGTGGAAAGCAGACTGAACCAGGTTATTGTCCTGCTGAAAGGTGAATTCATCTCCCAGTGTCTGGTGGAAAGCAGACTGAACCAGGTTATTATCCTGCTGAAAGGTGAATTAATCTCCCAGTGTCTGGTGGAAAGCAGACTGAACCAGGATATTGTCCTGCTGAAAGGTGAATTCATCTCCCAGTGTCTGGTGGAAAGCAGACTGAACCAGGTTATTGTCCTGCTGAAAGGTGAATTCATCTCCCAGTGTCTGGTGGAAAGCAGACTGAACCAGGTTATTGTCCTGCTGAAAGGTGAATTCATCTCCCAGTGTCTGGTGGAAAGCAGACTGAACCAGGTTATTGTCCTGCTGAAAGGTGAATTCATCTCCCAGTGTCTGGTGGAAAGCAGACTGAGCCAGGTTATTGTCCTGCTGAAAGGTGAATTAATACCCCAGTGTCTGGTGGAAAGCAGACTGAACCAGGTTATTGTCCTGCTGAAAGGTGAATTCATCTCCCAGTGTCTGGTGGAAAGCAGACTGAACCAGGTTATTGTCCTGCTGAAAGGTGAATTCATCTCCCAGTGTCTGGTGGAAAGCAGACTGAACCAGGTTATTGTCCTGCTGAAAGGTGAATTCATCTCCCAGTGTCTGGTGGAAAGCAGACTGAACCAGGTCATTGTCCTGCTGAAAGGTGAATTAATCTCCCAGTGTCTGGTGGAAAGCAGACTGAACCAGGTTATTGTCCTGCTGAAAGGTGAATTAATCTCCCAGTGTCTGGTGGAAAGCAGACTGAACCAGGTTTTCCTCTAGGAAATGACAAAAAAAACATAATTCCACTTTGATATCATGGGGTATTGTGTGTCTGCAAAACATTTCTCAATTGAATTCTTAAGAGTCTATTGACGCCCCCTGATTGTCAATCTAAGTAACATCATTTTAAAAAATCCCCATAGAAATCGTCTCAATCCACCACATGTGCCTATGTTGTCCTTCCACATCTGAGCTGTTTGTCAGATCAGATGAGACTCTCATGACCACGGTGGTGTTCTCCGTTCTCCGCTTTACAATCCCCACAAGTGGCACAAATCAAATCAAATCAAATGTTATTTGTCACATACACATGGTTAGCAGATGTTAATGCGAGTGTAGTGAAATTCTTGTGCTTCTAGTTCCGACAATGCAGTAATAACCAAGAAGTAATCTAACTAACAATTCCAAAACTACTGTCTCATACACAGTGTAAGGGGATAAAGAATATGTACATAAGGATATAAGAATGAGTGATGGTACAGAGCAGCATAGGCAAGATACAGTAGATGGTATCAAGTACAGTATATACATATGAGATGAGTATGTAAACAAAGTGGCATAGTTAAAGTGGCTAGTGATACGGGACTCGTCTGAAGGTAACCCATACAAATGAATGGATGTATGGAGATATATATAGATATTAAACCTTCATCTGTAGGTAACCCATACAAATGAATGGATGTATGGAGATATATATAGATATTAAACCTTCATCTGTAGGTAACCCATACAAATGAATGGATGTATGGAGATATATATATATAGATATTAAACCTTAATCTGTAGGTAACCCATACAAATTAATGGGAGTATGGAGATATATATAGATATTAAACCTTCATCTGTAGGTAACCCATACAAATTAATGGGAGTATGGAGATATATAGAGATATTAAACCTTCATCTGTAGGTAACCCATACAAATGAATGGATGTATGGAGATATATATATAGAGATATTAAACCTTCATCTGTAGGTAACCCATACAAATGAATGGAAGTATGGAGATATATAGAGATATTAAAGCTAGTTCTCTCTGTGTCTGGGTCCTGTGTGAACTTGTAAAGCTGAAGCTCCAGAAGTAACAAATAGTGATGAGATGTAGTACCAGCCCTGCCGTTAACTCTGGTTAACACAGTGATTACGTAGTACCAGCTCTGCCCTGGCTAAACTCTGGTTAACACTGTGATTACATAGTACCAGCCCTGCCGTTAACTCTGGATAACACAGTGATTACGTAGTACCAGCCCTGCCGTTAACTCTGGTTAACACTGTGATTACGTAGCACCAGCTCTGCCCTGGCTAAACTCTGGTTAACACTGTGATTACGTAGCACCAGCTCTGCCCTGGCTAAACTCTGGTTAACACTGTGATTACGTAGCACCAGTCCTGCCGTTAACTCTGGATAACACAGTGATTACGTAGCACCAGCCCTGCCGTTAACTCTGGATAACACAGTGATTACGTAGTACCAGCTCTGCCCTGGCTAAACTCTGGTTAACACTGTGATTACGTAGTACCAGCTCTGCCCTGGCTAAACTCTGGTTAACACTGTGATTACGTAGTACCAGCTCTGCCCTGGCTAAACTCTGGTTAACACTATGATTACGTAGTACCAGCTCTGCCCTGGCTAAACTCGGGTTAACACTGTGATTACGTAGTACCAGCTCTGCCCTGGCTAAACTCGGGTTAACACTGTGATTACGTAGTACCAGCTCTACCCTGGCTAAACTCTGGTTAACACCGTGATTACGTAGTACCAGCTCTACCCTGGCTAAACTCTGGTTAACACTGTGATTACGTAGTACCAGCTCTGCCCTGGCTAAACTCTGGTTAACACTGTGATTACGTAGCACCAGCTCTGCCCTGGCTAAACTCGGGTTAACACTGTGATTACGTAGCACCAGCTCTGCCCTGGCTAAACTCTGGATAACACTGTGAGTACGTAGTACCAGCTCTGCCCTGGCTAAACTCTGGTTAACACTGTGATTACGTAGCACCAGCTCTGCCCTGGCTAAACTCTGGTTAACACTGTGATTACGTAGCACCAGCTCTGCCCTGGCTAAACTCTGGTTAACACTGTGATTACGTAGCACCAGCTCTGCCCTGGCTAAACTCTGGTTAACACTGTGATTACGTAGCACCAGCCCTGTCGTGGCCAGGCAAAACTCTAGTTAACACTCTTGTACTGTGCCGCATCTCTCTCTCACTCTCACTCTCACTCTCGGTCACTCACACACACCTGCGGTGTCTCTTGATGAGCAGTCTGTCCATGTAACTCGGGGCAGCAGGCAGCCTAGCGGTTAGAGCGTTGGGCCAGTAACTGAAAAATTGTTGGATCAAATCCCAGAGCTGACAAGGTAAAAATCTGTCATTCTGCCCCTGAACAAGGCAGTTAACCCACTAGGCCGTCATTGTAAATAAGAATTTGTTCTTAAACTGACTTGCCGAGTTAATAAAATAAAAATAAAAAAACTGTGTTGGGTGAACTCTTCCTTCACCTGTCCTCTCTCAGCCCCATTGTCACTCAGTCAGCCTGCGTCCCCATCACTTCCACTACAGAGAGAGAGACCAGAGACAACACAAGAAAAGAGCGTGGAAGATACGGAGAGGGGGAAGATGCATGAGAAAGAGAGAGAAAAGGGAAGGGGAAAGGGGGAGAAGGGAGAGAGACATGTTGTGACACTTCTCTGAACACGTTCAGTCTGCAATGCCATTGGTTGAACAGAAACAACTATGACTGCAGGCTAGCAGCAATGCCATTGGGTGAACAGAAACAACCAGGACTGCAGGTTAGCAGCAATGCCATTGGGTGAACAGAAACAACTAGGACTGCAGGTTAGCAGCAATGCCATTGGGTGAACAGAAACAACTAGGACTGCAGGTTAGCAGAATTGCCATTGGGTGAACAGAAACAACTAGGACTGCAGGTTAGCAGCAATGCCATTGGGTGAACAGAAACAACTAGGACTGCAGGTTAGCAGCAATGCCATTGGGTGAACAGAAACAACTAGGTGTCACGGTTCATGAATCCACTGCCTCCCTCTCTCTTTCTCTTTCTCTCTCTCTCTCTCTCTCTCTCTCTCTCTCTCTCTCTCTCTCGTGTTTGTGTGGGCGTGGTTCCCAATCTCGGCCTGATTGTCTGCGCCAGCTGGAACCACTTATCTTCCCTTTATATGTTCTGTAACCAGTGTTTCTTGTTGTCAGATCGTTGTTACTTCCCTGAGGTTGTGTCGTGTGTCCGTGCTCATCTCTTGCCGCCCTTGTGTGGTTTATCTGCTGTGCTCCTTCCTACCCATCCGGACACACTCCCCTGGATTTCTCAGCACGCTATCATCGGAAGATGCGCCCTAGTCCCTGGGTCGGATTCCGTCTGAGTACAGTCTGTCTGTCCTGTTGCTGCTGTAAACTGTATTCATTAACCCATCGTTGCTTGCATCTTGCATCCGCCTCTGTATTGTTACAGAACGATCTGACCAGACCATGGATGCAGCGAGTTCAACGAGTCTGACCGAATTCATTTCCTGCAGTATCACAAGAATGGACCAACAAGAGGAGAACATCTCCAGCACAGGTCGGGCAGTACAAGCCGTTGCGACGCAGGTATCCCAGCTGACCCAACAATTACAACATCTGAGGGGTTCCGCTGCGCCACCTACACCGGCAGTTCAACCCGCCCCGCCAGAGCCGGATTCCCAGCTAGAGCCACGGCTACCGACACCAGAGGGTTATTCAGGTGATCCTGACTATTGCAGAGCTTTTCTTACGAGATGTTCCATGCATTTCTCGTTGCAGCCACGGACCTTCAACCGTGAACAGTCTAAGGTAGCATTCGTACTCACACTGCTATCAGGCAAAGCGGCTCTTTGGGGAACGGCGGTGTGGGCGAACCAGGACCCATGCTGCACCTCTTTCCAGACACTCTCCGAGGAGATGAGAAGGGTCTTCGATCGGGCCGTGGCGGGTAGGGAGGCGGCCAGACTACTCGCTGACCTTCGCCAAGGAGACCGTTCAGTATCGGAATACTCCATCCAATTCCGCACTCTGGCCGCAGAGTGTCAGTGGAACGAGGAGGCGCAGTGGGACATGTTCCTGCATGGGCTGGAGGACCGGATCCAGAAGGAGATTTATGTTCTGGACCTTCCCAGGAGTTTAAATGGACTAGTGGAACTAGCCTTGAGGGTCGACGCTCGTCTGAGTCGTATTGGCCGCCGAGCATGCCCTAACAGACCGTATAACGACACGGAGGGCTGGCATGCCAGCGGCGGGAACACGGCCAGTTCAGCCTCCGCTCACGAACCCATGCAGCTGGGGAGAGCTGGCCTCTCCCGGGAAAAGAGGGAGAGGCGGACATCCCAAGGACTCTGTCTCTACTGTGGTAGAGCGGGGCACTTTATCCACTCCTGCCCGGTAAAAGATCAGGCCCGGTAGTAAGCATGAGGCTACTATCGGGTGGTGTCACCACAGAGAAGACCTCATCATCTACTCTCCTCCCGGTAAGACTAAGATGGGCCACCCACACGCACGACACCCAAGCCTTATTGGACTCAGGAGCAGAGGGTAATTTCATAGACTTCAAGCTTGCTCACAAACTCCAGATTCCTATCACCTCACTCACGCACAAGATATCCGTCAACGCTCTCAATGGTCAAGAACTCCCCAACATTTCTCACACCACTGAACCTATCACACTCATCACTTCTGGCAATCACACTGAGACACTATCATTTCTACTCATGGACTCACCCCTTGCACCATTAGTTCTCGGCCACCCTTGGCTCACCCAACACAACCCCAGAGTTGACTGGGGTCATAACTCTATATCCATGTGGAGTAACAAGTGTCTGGAGTCCTGTTTAGTGTCTGCTTGTTCGTTTGTGTCTGATTCTGTGTTTCTAGAGGAGGCAGTGGATTTGTCTAACGTGCCCGTTGAATACCTCGACCTGAAGGAGGTGTTCAGTAAGTCCCGTGCTGCTTCTCTTCCTCCGCATCGTCCCTATGACTGTGCAATAGAATTATTGCCAGGTGAGTCTCCGCCTAAAGGCAAGTTATATTCACTCTCTGTTCCTGAGAGGGAGGCTATGGAGAGATACATCTCTGATTCTCTGGCATCTGGATTCATTCGTCCTTCCTCTTCTCCAGCGGGGGCGGGGTTCTTCTTTGTGGGGAAGAAGGACGGATCTCTGTGTCCTTGCATTGATTACCGTGGGTTGAATAACATCACAGTGAAGAATACCTATCCCTTACCGTTGATGTCCTCAGCCTTTGAAAGGTTACAGGGAGCATCCGTGTTCACTAAGTTGGATTTACGTAATGTATATCATTTGGTTCGCATAAGGGGGTGGGACGAATGGAAGACCGCGTTTAACACCCCCAGAGGGCACTTCGAATGTTTGGTCATGCCTTTTGGGCTATCCACCTCCCCAGCTGTTTTCCAGGCACTCGACAATAACGTGCTGAGAGATATGATTGATCAGTTCATATATGTTTACCTGGATGACATACTGATTTTTTTTCTTCTCTCCAGGAACACGTTCAGCACGTCAGACGAGTGCTTCAGAGGTTGTTGGAGAATGGACTTTTTGTCAAGGCGGAGAAATGCATTTTTCATGCACAATCCGTTCCATTCCTAGGTTACATCGTCTCGACTGAAGGTATTCGCATGGATCCTGACAAGGTTGGATCCTCTCTCGTATCGCCCGGGTTCCAAGAATGTCAAACCTGATTCCCTTTCTCGCATTTTTGACCATTCTGAACGCCCATCCACTCCCGAGTGCATCCTACCCGGGACCCTAGTGGTCTCCACACTCACATGGGAGGTTGAATCGAGGGTCAAAACGGCCTTAGAAGGGGTAACGCCTCCGCCCGGTTGCCCGCCTAATCAGTTGTTTGTGCCGGAGGAGTGTCGGTCCGATGTTATTCGGTGGGGGCATTGCTCCAACGTAGCGTGTCATCCAGGAGTCAGCCGCACTAGCTTTTTGGTTAAGCAATGCTTTTGGTGGCCACTGATGGCTCGTGACATTCACAGTTTTGTCTTGGCTTGCTCGGTTTGTGCCACTGGGAAGACTTCTAATCGACCCCCAGATGGGTTACTCCAACCGCTGTCGGTCCCTTCGAGACCCTGGTCCCACATCGCGCTAGATTTTGTTACCGCCCTTCCGCCCTCCCAGGGCAAGATGGTTGTTTTGACCGTGGTGGACCGGTTCTCGAAGGCGGCTCATTTTATTCCCTTACCTAAATTACCATCTGCCAAGGAGACAGCGGTAACTGTCGTGGATCACGTCTTTCGCTTACATGGCCTGCCGATGGACGTAGTTTCTGACAGGGGGCCCCAATTTGTGTCCAAGTTTTGGCAAGAGTTTTGTAGGTTACTGGGAGCGAGTGTCAGCCTGTCTTCAGGGTTTCATCCCCAGAGCAACGGTCAAACGGAGAGGGCCAACCAAGATTTGGAGAGAGTGTTGCGATGTTTGGTTTCTAAGAATCCCTCTTCCTGGAGTCAACAACTCTCTATGGTTGAGTACTCTCACAATTCGTTGCCAGTGGCAGCCACGGGTCTCTCTCCGTTTGAGTGTAGTTTAGGTTACCAGCCACCTATCTTTCCCAGTACGGAGTCCGAGGTCACTGTTCCCTCCGCTCACGCTTTCATCCAGAGGTGCCGTCACGAATGGAGCAGAGCCCGTGAGACTCTTCTCCGGGTGGGGGCGCGCATCAAGGCTAAGGCCGATCGCCACCGGTCAAAGCCTCCGGTATACGTCGTTGGCCAAAGAGTGTGGCTTTCTACTAAGAACATTCCACTCCGATCCGTTTCGAACAAGCTTGCCCCCAAATTTATCGGCCCGTTCAAAGTCACCAGGATCATTAGTCCGGTAGCGGTCCGGCTCAAGCGTCCTCTGGCGTATAGGAGAATTCATCCTAACTTTCATGTGTCTAAAATAAAACCTGTGTTTCAGGCACGCATTAACCCGCCGGTCCCGGTTCCCCCGCCGCCACAACTTGTTGATGGGGAACCCACCTTTTCTGTCAATCGTATTTTGGACTCTAGAAGGAGGGGACGCGGATTCCAGTACCTGGTGGACTGGGAGGGTTACGGCCCGGAGGAGAGAAGTTGGGTACCTGCTAGGGACATTCTGGATCACTCCCTTATCGATGATTTCAATCGACAGGTAAATTCGCCTGGGAACGCCAGGAGGCGTTCCTAGGGGGGGGGGGGGTATTGTCACGGTTCATGAATCCACTGCCTCCCTCTCTCTTTCTCTTTCTCTCTCTCTCTCTCTCTCTCTCCCGTGTTTGTGTGGGCGTGGTTCCCAATCTCGGCCTGATTGTCTGCGCCAGCTGGAACCACTTATCTTCCCTTTATATGTTCTGTAACCAGTGTTTCTTGTTGTCAGATCGTTGTTACTTCGCTGAGGTTGTGTCGTGTGTCCGTGCTCATCTCTCGCCGCCCTTGTGTGGTTTATCTGCTGTGCTCCTTCCTACCCATCCGGACACACTCCCCTGGATTTCTCAGCACGCTATCATCGGAAGATGCGCCCTAGTCCCTGGGTCGGATTCCGTCTGAGTACAGTCTGTCTGTCCTGTTGCTTCTGTAAACTGTATTCATTAAACCATCGTTGCTTGCATCTTGCATCCGCCTCTGTATTGTTACACTAGGACTGCAGGTTAGCAGCAATGCCATTGGGTGAACAGAAACAACTAGGACTGCAGGCTAGCAGCAATGCCATTGGGTGAACAGAAACAACCAGGACTGCAGGTTAGCAGCAATGCCATTGGGTGAACAGAAACAACTAGGACTGCAGGTTAGCAGCAATGCCATTGGGTGAACAGAAACAACCAGGACTGCAGGCTAGCAGCAATGCCATTGGGTGAACAGAAACAACTAGGACTGCAGGTTAGCAGTAATGCCATTGGGTGAACAGAAACAACTAGGACTGCAGGTTAGCAGCAATGTCATTGGGTGAACAGAAACACCTAGGACTGCAGGTTAGCAGCAAATAGCAAAAAGAACAGGAACGAAGCAGTCTGTCCAGTAAAGCAGAGAAAATACCAAGACAACTATTGAAACACACAAACACTGCAATATAAAGCACAAACACATACAGCATCGCAACAAAATGCCTTAATGCATAATCTCATCTTGTTGATGTTGTTAGTGAGTGTGCAGCAGGCAATTAGTGTCTACCGCCCCGAAGTCCACTCCCCTACTTGTTCGGGCGGCGTTCGGCAGTCGACGTCACCGGCCTTCTAGCCAACGCCGCTCCTTTTTTCATTGTTCCATTTGTTTTGTCTTGTTTCCCACACACCTGGTTTACATTCCCTAATAACACTGCATATATACAGTATATTCCCTCTGTTCCCCTCCATGTCTTTGTGTGGAAATTATTTGTTACGTGTTTAGTGTTATGCGCCAGACTGGTTGTTTCCCCGGGTATCGTGTTTTGACCCGTAGTATGTTTATTGTCATACATTTGCATAATTGTGAGTGTTTTCGTGCTTATTCACTTTTGCCATTGGCTGGAGGTTTTGACGCAGTTGCGCCTGATCACAACTCTCTGCTCTCCTGCATCTGACTTCTGGGTTTGGGGGTGGGGTTGGGGGTGGGGTTGGGGTTGGGGGGTTAGGGTTGGGGGTGGGTTTGGGGGTGGTTGGGGGTGGGGTTAGGGGTGGGGTTGGGGTGGGGGTTGGGGTTAGGGTTGGGGGTGGGGGTTGGGGGTGGGTTTGGGGGTGGTTGGGGGTGGGGTTAGGGGTGGGGTTGGGGTGGGGGTTGGGGGTTGGGGGTGGGGGTTGGGGTTAGGGTTGGGGTTGGGGTGGGGGTTGGGGGTGGAGGTTAGGGTTGGGGTTGGGGTTAGGAGTGGGTTGGGGGTGGGGGTTGGGGTTAGGGTTAGGGGTGGGGTTGGGGTTAGGGGTTAGGGGTTAGGGGGGGGTGGGGGTTGGGGGTGGGGGTTGGGGTTAGGGTTGGGGGTGGGGTGGGGGGGGTTGGGGGTTGGGGTTAGGGTTGGGGGTGGGGTTGGGGTTGGGGTTAGGGGTTGGGGTTGGGGTGGGGTTGGGGTTGGGGTTAGGGGCGGGGTGGGGTGGGTTGGGGTTGGGGTTGGGGTTGGGGGTGGGGTTGGGGGTTGGGGGTTGGGGTGGGGTTGGGGTGGGGGGGTTGGGGTTAGGGGTTGGGGGTGGGGGTAGGGGGGGGTTGGGGTTAGGGGTTGGGGGTGGGGGTAGGGGTTGGGGGGGTGGGGTTAGGGTTGGGGTGGGGTTGGGGTAGGGGTTGGGGGTGGGGGGTGGGGTTGGGGTTGGGGTGGGGGTTGGGGGTTGGGGTTAGGGTTGGGGTGGGGTTGGGTTGGGGTTGGGGTTGGGCTGGACACGTCTCTGGAAGTGATCACTACATCCAGCGTGCTCAACAGGGTCTTGATCTCTGTCTGTGAGGAGAGGAAAGCAGTGATAAGTGACACACAAACACATCTTTACAACCACCCCAGTTACTGCAGCTCGACTCTGAGAAGGTGGCTTAGGGATACCAGTTCTACTCACACGATTCCTACGCTGCCCAAGTAACCATGTATTTAATTACCCAAGAAGCACATGGGCTCATTCACAAATTCTCCTCCTGACCCTGAAACAGGAAATCACTTCCACCAAATCAAATTACATTATTTCAATTAAAAACCACACATCAAATATGAACATCCTCTATGAATATGCCTTAAAAACAGGGTCTGATTGATTCTCTCTGAACCAGGGGCTGAGGATGTTATTCATTTTATTAACCACACAGGTTAACCTACCTCTATCAACACTGCTGTGTCCTTGAGGTGTCTGCCTCACTGAGAGAGAGAGAGAGAGAGAGAGAGAGAGAGAGAGAGAGAGAGAGAGAGAGAGAGAGTGTGGTGGTGGTGGGGGGAATATTAAAGCAAGATAACAGAATAAATAAATGAAAGCAGGAGAATAGGAAATATATTATAACTAAATATTTAAACGTTTAAATGAAATAGGGGTCGTTAACTTTCAGAAAAAATCCCCCAAAATGTAAATCACAATGTAGTATAAATTGACTAATATTTTTGTTTTACAAATACCTAACCCAACAACTCTGTATCAATTTGAGCTACAGTGACAGTACAGGTGGAATTGAGCTACAGTGACAGTACAGGTGGAATTGAGCTACAGTGACAGTACAGGTGGAATTGAGCTACAGTGACAGTACAGGTGGAATTGAGCTGCAGTGACAGTACAGGTGGAATTGAGCTACAGTGACAGTGCAGGTGAAATGCTTTAACCATCTGAAAGGGATTCACAGTGACAGTACAGGTGAAATGCTTTAACCATCTGAAAGGGATGGAATCTTTAACCAGTGACAGTACAGTACAGGGAATGCTTTAACCATCTGAAAGGGATTCACAGTGACACAGGTGAAATGCTTTAACCATCTGAAAGGGATTCACAGTGACAGTGCAGGTGAAATGCTTTAACCATCTGAAAGGGATTCACAGTGACACAGGTGAAATGCTTTAACCATCTGAAGGGAACAGTGACACAGGTGAAATGCTTTAACCATCTGGGATTCACAGTGCAGGTGAAATGCTTTAACCATCTGAAAGGGATTCACAGTGACAGTACAGGTGAAATGCTTTAACCATCTGAAAGGGATTCACAGTGACAGTACAGGTGAAATGCTTTAACCATCTGAAAGGGATTCACAGTGACAGTGCAGGTGAAATGCTTTAACCATCTGAAAGGGATTCACAGTGACAGTACAGGTGAAATGCTTTAACCATCTGAAAGGGATTCACAGTGACAGTACAGGTGAAATGCTTTAACCATCTGAAAGGGATTCACAGTGACAGTACAGGTGAAATGCTTTAACCATCTGAAAGGGATTCACAGTGACAGTACAGGTGAAATGCTTTAACCATCTGAAAGGGATTCACAGTGACAGTACAGGTGAAATGCTTTAACCATCTGAAAGGGATTCACAGTGACAGTACAGGTGAAATGCTTTAACCATCTGAAAGGGATTCACAGTGACAGTACAGGTGAAATGCTTTAACCATCTGAAAGGGATTCACAGTGACAGTACAGGTGAAATGCTTTAACCATCTGAAAGGGATTCAGTGACAGTACAGGTGAAAGTGCTTTAACCATCAGTGACAGTACAGGTGAAATGCTTTAACCATCTGAAAGGGATTCACAGTGACAGTACAGGTGGAATGCTTTAACCATCTGAAAGGGATTCACAGTGACAGTGCAGGTGAAATGCTTTAACCATCTGAAAGGGATTCACAGTGACAGTACAGGTGAAATGCTTTAACCATCTGAAAGGGATTCACAGTGACAGTACAGGTGAAATGCTTTAACCATCTGAAAGGGATTCACAGTGACAGTACAGGTGAAATGCTTTAACCATCTGAAAGGGATTCACAGTGAGACCCGTTGCTGGCAGCAGGGCGATAAGCGAGTAACAACATGTACAGCGTTGATTACAGAAATGATTGCAGTTGATGCCGCCATCGTCAACGGTAAAGGATGCCAGATATACTGAATATCTAGAACCAGACAACAACGTGCCATGTCGGGAAGGAGAAAACCGTGAAGGCATGGATGGAGAA
>NC_060185.1:13207284-13214784 GCF_021184085.1 Oncorhynchus gorbuscha | reverse complement strand
CTCCAACATCGACCTTGCCAAACTAACTTGGAGCCATAGAAAAAATATTGAGATGACTTTGCCGTGCTGGCCGCATGGTGTGTGTGTGTGTGTGTGTGTGTGTGTGTGTGTGTGTGTGTGTGTGTGTGTGTGTGTGTGTGTGTGTGTGTGTGTGTGTGTGTGTGTGTGTGTGTGTGTGTGTGTGTGTGTGTGTGTGTGTGTGTGTGTGTGTGTGTGTGTGTGTGTGTGTGTGTGTGTGTGTTGGGGCCATCATATGGGAACAGACAGACAGACAGACAGACAGACAGACAGACAGACAGACAGACAGACAGACAGACAGACAGACAGACAGACAGACAGACAGACAGACAGACAGACAGACAGACAGACAGACAGACAGACAGACAGACAGACAGACAGAAGAGGAGAGGTAGATGACTATGGTGAATGAGGAGAGAGAGAGGAAAAGGGCTGTCAGACAGAGTCACGGTATCTGGGCCTGCAGCTGCTGATTCTCCCACAGCCCTTCAACGGGATAATTTTCCTGCTCTGGCGGGGGGGGGGGGGGGGTAAACTACACTGCCTCCCCAGGGGTTAGGCATCCCATTCAGGCTGCACAATCCGTCCCTCTTCCCATCAGACCTGCTGTAATGAAGGAAACTGGGTGTGTTTTCTCAACATGCATACTACCGCGTTCCAAACTTTCATGCGCCAAATGCATTCTCCGAGGACGAGAGTGTAGCGATCGCATAAAACATTCCATTTGAGAAGCATCTCCCCCTATTGTATTACCTCACACTGCATCTCCCCCTATTGTATTACCTCACACTGCATCTCCCCCTATTGTATTACCTCACACTGCATCTCCCCCTACTGTATTACCTCACACTGCTCCTCCCCTATTGTATTACCTCACACTGCATCTCCCCTATTGTATTACCTCACACTGCTCCTCCCCTATTGTATTACCTCACACTGCATCTCCCCCTACTGTATTACCTCACACTGCTCCTCCCCTATTGTATTACCTCACACTGCTCCTCCCCCTACTGTATTACCTCACACTGCTCCTCCCCCTATTGTATTACCTCACACTGCATCTCCCCCTATTGTATTACCTCACACTGCTCCTCCCCCTATTGTATTACCTCACACTGCATCTCCCCTACTGTATTACCTCACACTGCGCCTCCCCTATTGTATTACCTCACACTGCTCCTCCCCTATTGTATTACCTCACACTGCATCTCCCCCTATTGTATTACCTCACACTGCATCTCCCCTACTGTATTACCTCATGCTGCTCCTCCCCTATTGTATTACCTCACACTGCATCTCCCCTACTGTATTACCTCACACTGCATCTCCCCCTACTGTATTACCTCACACTGCATCTCCCCTATTGTATTACCTCACACTGCATCTCCCCCTATTGTATTACCTCACACTGCATCTCCCCCTACTGTATTACCTCACACTGCATCTCCCCCTATTGTATTACCTCACACTGCATCTCCCCTTATTGTATTACCTCACACTGCATCTCCCCCTATTGTATTACCTCACACTGCATCTCCCCATTCACTAAACCTTCTTCTATCCAGGACAACGGCAACAATAGACAAAACAAGATAAGCAACTATCAGCTAATCGTAATAATATAGTTAACCAGATAGTTTAACAGGCAAAAATAAACAAAAACTAAAGTTATGTAAGGTAGATGTAAATTATTCGTTGGTAGCTAGCTAACAATTATTTGTGCCTATCTTGCTAGCTATCAGTAGTAGCTAGCTGTTTAGCCCCATTGACTTACTATGGGCTTTCAATCTACATACACTACAGTGGGTATTGTAGGCAGGTAAAATAAACACAGCATGCATTTATTAAGGTATCAAGATAGAATTTTGTAATCAGGCATATGAGATGTGAATGGGCAACATTTCAATTTCGAAAGTCTGAGTTTATTTTCTCTCGCTTGAGCTCAAATAACGTCCGTCATTGATTTCAAGAAATGTTGCGTCATTCTTTGTGTGGTTGCGTCATAATTCTCTGCATACTATTCGCCGAAGCATCGATGCTTAAAAATATGTTTAAACGGAGTACGCATTCGACAAGTGCCCTCCGTGTTCTGTTTTTCACATACTTTAATTTGAACTAGTGTGCTCCAGTTTGTGGGCTCGGAGAATGGTGGTATGCATCTGAAATACCATTACATGTCTGGATATGGGGAGTAACCATGGAAAGAGCGTCTAGACACATACACATACATGGGGCGGCAGCGTAGCCTAGTGGTTAGAGCGTTGGACTAGTAACCGGAAGGTTGCAAGTTCAAACCCCTGAGCTGACAAGGTACAAATCTGTCGTTCTGCCCCTGAACAGGCAGTTAACCCACTGTTCCTAGGCCGTCATTGAAAATAAGAATTTGCTCTTAACTGACTTGCCTGGTTAAATGAAGGTTAAAAAAATACTAGAGTGTGTGTGTGTGTGTGTGTGTGTGTGTGTGTGTGTGTGTGTGTGTGTGTGTGTGTGTGTGTGTGTGTGTGTGTGTGTGTGTGTGTGTGTGTGTGTGTGTGTGTGTGTGTGTGTGTGTGTGTGTGTGTGTGTGTGTGTGTGTGTGTGTGTGTGTGTGTGTAACCATTCCAATGGTTGTTGTCTCTGATTGAGAATCATACTTAGGCAGCCAGTTTTCCCCATTATAGTTGTGGGTGATTGTTTTCTGTCACCAGACACACCTGTTTAGTTTTCGGTCGTTCTCTTGTTATTTTGTTTTTTGTGTCCAGTGTTATTAAATATCAACATGGACACGTTCCACGCTGCCTATCCTTCATACTCCTCGTCAGAGGAAGATGTATCGCGTTTACAGTCTCGTTGAAATAATGGGAACAGACACATGGTTCGACAGTATTTCATGAACGTCCATGTAAATGGACAATACATTTGTAACCTATAGTATTTCTTTACCTACATTTGATAAAAACGACTGGCCTAATTGCAGGGAAACTTAACTTCTTTGTGAGAACTGTTGGACTGAAATTGTCTAGCTACTTTCAATAAGCTTGAAAATGATAAGACATGTTCAATTCAACCACTTTGGAATGGCTCGGCCTGTATAAAATATTCTGACATAAAACACCATTATGTGTGAAGTGAAAATGATACGTTCTGCCTACTTCTGAGGTAAAGATAAAGGCAATGTTCCATCTGCTATGGACATTAAAGATGGATTCAAGGCTATATTCTACACGCACATAGTGAAGAGTGCTGCAAAACACACACACACGCACGCACACACACACAAACACACACACACACACTGTCTCTCTGTTGGGAGAGACGACAGAGAGACAGGTCTCCTCATTAGGACATGTGAGTTATTCATGCCTTCCTCCTCTCATACAGAATCATTTATGTTATTGTGATGTTTCTCTATGTGAGTGATGTTTGTCTATGTGAGTGATGTTTGTCTGTGTGAGTGATGTTTGTCTGTGTGAGTGATGTTTGTCTGTGTGAGTGATATGTGTCTGTGTGAGTGATGTGTGTCTATGTGTGAGTGATGTTTGTCTATGTGAGTGATGTTTGTCTATGTGAGTGATGTTTGTCTGTGTGTGAGTGATATTTGTCTATGTGTGAGTGATGTTTGTCTGTGTGTGAGTGATGTTTGTCCATGTGTGAGTGATATTTGTCTATGTGTGAGTGATGTTTGTCCGTGTGTGAATGATGTTTGTCTGTGTGTGAGTGATGTTTGTCTATGTCTGAGTGATGTTTGTCTATGTGAGTGATGTTTGTCTGTGTGTGAGTGATATTTGTCTATGTGTGAGTGATGTTTGTCTGTGTGTGAGTGATGTTTGTCCATGTGTGAGTGATATTTGTCTATGTGTGAGTGATGTTTGTCCGTGTGTGAATGATGTTTGTCTGTGTGTGAGTGATGTTTGTCTATGTCTGAGTGATGTTTGTCTATGTGTGAGTGATGTTTGTCTGTGTGTGAGTGATTTTTGTCTATGTGTAAGTGATGTTTGTCTGTGTGAGTGATGTTTGTCTATGTGTGAGTGATGTTTGTCTGTGTGAGGGATATGTGTCTGTGTGTGAGTGATGTTTGTCTGTGTGAGTGATGTGTGTCTATCTGTGAGTGATGTTTGTCTGTGTGAGTGATGTTTGTCTGTGTGAGTGATGTTTGTCTGTGTGAGTGATATGTGTCTGTGTGAGTGATGTGTGTCTATGTGTGAGTGATGTTTGTCTATGTGAGTGATGTTTGTCTATGTGAGTGATGTTTGTCTATGTGAGTGATGTTTGTCTGTGTGAGGAATATGTGTCTGTGTGTGAGTGATGTGTGTCTGTGTGAGTGATGTTTGTCTATCTGTGAGTGATGTTTGTCTGTGTGAGTGATGTTTGTCTGTGTGAGTGATGTTTGTCTGTGTGAGTGATGTTTGACTGTGTGTGAGTGATGTTTGTCTATGTGTGAGTGATATTTGTCTATGTGTGAGTGATGTTTGTCTATGTGTGAGTGATGTTTGTCTATGTGTGAGTGATGTTTGTCTGTGTGTGAGTGATGTTTGTCTATGTGTGAGCGATGTTTGTCTGTGTGTGAGTGATGTTTGTCTATGTGTGAGTGATGTTTGTCTATGTGTGAGTGATGTTTGTCTATGTGTGAGTGATGTTTGTCTATGTGTGAGTGATGTTTGTCCGTGTGTGAATGATGTTTGTCTGTGTGTGAGTGATGTTTGTCTATGTGTGAGTGATGTTTGTCTGTGTGAGTGATGTTTGTCTATGTGTGAGTGATGTTTGTCTGTGTGAGGGATATGTGTCTGTGTGTGAGTGATGTTTGTCTGTGTGAGTGATGTTTGTCTGTGTGAGTGATGTTTGTCTATGTGTGAGTGATGTTTGTCTATGTGTGAGTGATGTTTGTCTATGTGTGAGTGATGTTTGTCTATGTGTGAGTGATGTTTGTCTATGTGAGTGATGTTTGTCTATGTGTGAGTGATGTTTGTTTTTTGATTGAGCTGTTATCCTGTCACGGCACGACATGTCTAGACCTGTTTATATGGCAAGGTGTGTGTGTGTGTGTGTGTGTGTGTGTGTGTGTGTGTGTGTGTGTGTGTGTGTGTGTGTGTGTGTGTGTGTGTGTGTGTGTGTGTGTGTGTGTGTGTGTGTGTGTGTGTGTGTGTGTGTGTGTGTGTGTGTGTGTGTGTGTGCGCGTGTGTGTGTGTGAGTGTGTGTGTGTCCGTGCGAGTGTGTGTGTGTGTGTGTCTAAACCAACTATGTGATTGTTAGTAACAGGGTTCACCAGCCTGCACTTCTCCTGTCGGGGCTATAAGGTGTAGATGGATGTGGATGATCCACTGACCTGAGCTGATGTCTCTGTTTGTAAAAACAGTCCAAAAAACAGTCCATCTCCTCTCAAAGACGTTCACCTCAGCCACAGAACAGACACAATGTTCCCTGACAGAACCCCTCCCCCCCCAACTTAACTAGTCAGATACGCTTTGCCTACCGTTCCAAAACGCAGCCCAGCAAATTGTATAACATCAATCTGATGTCAGGTGCATGAACGATGACCTCAGGTTAAACTACCGCTGTCATACCTGTCACGCTTCACCGCTGTCACACAGAGTCACCCCCTGAGGACATCACATCATCCACTAGGACATATCTCTGTCTGTCTGTCTGTCTGTCTGTCTGTCTGTCTGTCTGTCTGTCTGTCTGTCTGTCTGTCTGTCTGTCTGTCTGTCTGTCTGTCTGTCTGTCTGTCTGTCTGTCTGTCTGTCTGTCTGTCTGTCTGTCTGTCTGTCTGTCTGTCTGTCTGTCTGTCTGTCTGTCTGTCTGTCTGTCTGTCTGTCTGTCTGTCTGTCTGTCTGCACACGCTGGATGTTGAGATTCAGGGTACGAGCCTGACTGTTCAGGAACACTTAGAACCAGCCAGAAGAGAATAGGGAATCTTATTTTATTTGCGAGCTTTGAACAAGCCCCAGCTTAACACAGGCCAAACACTCTGGAAGATGTGATGTGTAAGTTCAGCAAGCCTGTGTCCATTATACTGTAGCCACTGTCTGTACACTGCATGTGTCTCCTGTTGCGTCATTCTGCTCCACAGATAAAGAGGAGAGTTGTGTTGCTGCGTCATTCTGCTCCACAGATAAAGAAGAGAGTTGTGTTGCTGTGTCATTCTGCTCCACAGATAAAGAAGAGAGTTGTGTTGCTGCGTCATTCTGCTCCACAGATAAAGAATAAAGTCAAAATGGAATTTTTTTTAAGTGCTACTTTATTATTAATATCCTTAATTTCTTAATTTTCATCCTCTCGCTTCTCTCTCTCCCCTCCCCACTTCATTCAGACTCAAACATGGACACTCTTACTGACAGTGGTGGCTGCTTTGTGTGATGTATTGTTGTCTCTACCTTCTTGCCCTTTGTGCCCAATAATGTTTGTATCATGTTTTGTGATGCAACCATGTTGTGTTGCTACCATGTTGTTGTCATATAGTGTTGCTACCATGCTGTGTTGTCATGTAGTGTTGCTACCATGCTGTGTTGTCATGTAGTGTTGCTGCCATGCTGTGTTGTCATGTAGTGTTGCTACCATGTTGTGTTGTCATGTAGTGTTGCTACCATGCTGTGTTGTCATGTAGTGTTGCTACCATGTTGTTGTTATGTTGTGTTGCTACCATGCTGTGTTGTCATGTAGTGTTGCTACCATGCTGTGTTGTCATGTAGTGTTGCTACCATGTTGTTGTTATGTTGTGTTGCTACCATGCTGTGTTGTCATGTAGTGTTGCTACCATGTTGTTGTTATGTTGTGTTGCTACCATGCTGTGTTGTCATGTAGTGTTGCTACCATGCTGTGTTGTCATGTAGTGTTGCTACCATGTTGTTGTCATGTAGTGTTGCTACCATGCTGTGTTGTCATGTAGTGTTGCTACCATGCTGTGTTGTCATGAAGTGTTGCTACCATGCTGTGTTGTCATGTAGTGTTGCTACCATGCTGTGTTGTCATGAAGTGTTGCTACCATGCTGTGTTGTCATGAAGTGTTGCTACCATGCTGTGTTGTCATGTAGTGTTGCTACCATGCTGTGTTGTCATGTGTTGCAGCCTTGCTTTGTTGTTGTCTTAGGTCTCTCTTTAGGTAATGTTGTGTTGTCTCTCTTGTTGTGATGTGTGTTTTGTCCTATATTTATATTGTATTGATTTATTTTCATTAATCCCAGGCCCCTGTCCCAGCAGGAGGCCGTCATTGTAAATATGAATTTGTTCTTAACTGACTTGCCTGGTTAAATAAAGGTTAAATTAAGGTTAAATTAAGGTTAAATTAAGGTTAAATTAAATGTTAAAACTTTGTGAGAGTGTAGAGGGCTCCATATAGCTCTGCATTAACCTGATTGGTTGACAGTAGCTGGGTGCAGGAGGTTCTAGTATAAACACATTATAAAACAGCAGGATGTGAGGAGTTGAACAGGAGAAGCTCTGTTTCTATGCTACTGTGTATCCAGAACCTCTCTCAGTGATGAATGAGCTCTGAGACAGGGAAAC
>NC_060185.1:13194784-13204784 GCF_021184085.1 Oncorhynchus gorbuscha | reverse complement strand
TCACTCCCACTTATCTCCAGTTCTACATCGCTCTAGATCTCTCAAAAATTTTATTTCTAGGGTCAATTTTAGATGAATGCTTTTTCCCTCATTCCTGAACCTGAGACCAGAAACAGGGCTACCTGAGAGTAATACCGGCACAAAGACCTGCGATGTTTGATTGCCCCAAATATTCAACATTTAGTTGGTTGCAAGAATTCTGTACAATCATTTTAGCTGAAAAGCACAAAGTCTTGAATCTTGCAACGTTTTATATATCAACTCTGTGCCATGGAATCGGTACATCAAACATTTCTTCCCAGCTGTTTTGCAATCTGTTTTTAAGTTAACAAACAATTAAACAAACTAGTGTTTATTCGCAGTGCAGAGCTAGTATTGTAACTCACATGTAACGTTATGGAATGTTTCATCTCATCTTGACTGAGGTGAATGTATAGGTCCAGGTCAGTTCTAGCCTCTAGCAATCTGTCAGATAGAAATAATAGCCACCTCATATTGCTATCTAACAGCTGTTGGAAATATGGAAATATTTTGTAGAGTTTTTGTCTCCCATTTCAACAGAAGTAAATTAACTTGGCTAGATTTTGCCAGTTGATGTGCCATTAGTGAGAGAGCTGGCCAAAAGTTAACTAATGTTAGCAATTATTTTGCCTCCATCAAGCTAGACCTGAATCAAATGATGAAACCAGCGGCCAAATGTTTTGTTTTTTGTGCAATGTGAGTTTTAATTAGTCTGTATAGCAATGTAAAGTTATTGATCTGTCAGTTTCCTTAGCTAATTCCCTACTTTCACACTGACACAATATAAACAGCTCTACAGGCTTCACTGTCATTGTGAACAGTCAGTACACACCACTATGCTCCTCCTCTTAGCAGGATCAGATGGTGACAGGAGTCTTAGCAGGGTCAAACAGCCAGGGAGGACCAGTCTGTGCTGGAGGGGAGGTCAGACAGCCAGGGAGGACCAGTCTGTGCTGGAGGGGAGGTCAGACAGCCAGGGAAGACCAGTCTGTGCTGGAGGTGAGGTCAGACAGACAGGGAAGACCAGTCTGTGCTGGAGGTGAGGTCAGACAGCCAGGGAGGACCAGTCTGTGCTGGAGGTGAGGTCAGACAGCCAGGGAAGACCAGTCGGTGCTGGATGTGAGGTCAGACAGACAGGGAAGACCCGTCTGTGCTGGAGGTGAGGTCAGACAGACAGGGAAGACCAGTCTGTGCTGGAGGTGAGATCAGACAGCCAGGGAAGACCCGTCTGTGCTGGAGGTGAGGTCAGACAGCCAGGGAAGACCAGTCTGTGCTGGAGGTGAGGTCAGACAGCCAGGGAAGACCAGTCTGTGCTGGAGGTGAGGTCAGACAGCCAGGGAAGACCAGTCTGTGCTGGAGGTGAGGTCAGACAGCCAGGGAAGACCAGTCTGTGCTGGAGGTGAGGTCAGACAGACAGGGAAGACCAGTCTGTGCTGGAGGTGAGGTCAGACAGACAGGGAAGACCAGTCTGTGCTGGAGGTGAGGTCAGACAGACAGGGAAGACCCGTCTGTGCTGGAGGTGAGGTCAGACAGACAGGGAAGACCAGTCTGTGCTGGAGGTGAGGTCAGACAGACAGGAAAGACCAGTCTGTGCTGGAGGTGAGGTCAGACAGCCAGGGAAGACCCGACTGTGCTGGAGGTGAGATCAGACAGACAGGGAAGACCAGTCTGTGCTGGAGGTGAGATCAGACAGCCAGGGAAGACCAGTCTGTGCTGGAGGTGAGATCAGACAGACAGGGAAGACCAGTCTGTGCTGGATGTGAGGTCAGACAGCCAGGGAAGACCAGTCTGTGCTGGAGGTGAGGTCAGACAGCCAGGGAAGACCAGTCTGTGCTGGAGGTGAGATCAGACAGACAGGGAAGACCAGTCTGTGCTGGAGGTGAGGTCAGACAGCCAGGGAAGTCCAGTCTGTGCTGGAGGTGAGATCAGACAGCCAGGGAAGACCAGTCTGTGCTGGAGGTGAGGTCAGACAGCCAGGGAAGACCCGTCTGTGCTGGAGGTGAGGTCAGACAGCCAGGGAAGACCCGTCTGTGCTGGAGGTGAGGTCAGACAGCCAGGGAAGACCCGTCTGTGCTGGAGGTGAGGTCAGACAGCCAGGGAAGACCAGTCTGTGCTGGAGGTGAGATCAGACAGACAGGGAAGACCAGTCTGTGCTGGAGGTGAGGTCAGACAGCCAGGGAAGACCCGTCTGTGCTGGAGGTGAGATCAGACAGCCAGGGAAGACCAGTCTGTGCTGGAGGTGAGGTCAGACAGCCAGGGAAGACACGTCTGTGCTGGATGTGAGGTCAGACAGCCAGGGAAGACCCGTCTGTGCTGGAGGTGAGGTCAGACAGCCAGGGAAGACCCGTCTGTGCTGGAGGTGAGGTCAGACAGCCAGGGAAGACCAGTCTGTGCTGGAGGTGAGATCAGACAGACAGGGAAGACCAGTCTGTGCTGGAGGGGAGGTCAGACAGCCAGGGAAGACCAGTCTGTGCTGGAGGTGAGGTCAGACAGCCAGGGAAGACCCGTCTGTGCTGGAGGTGAGATCAGACAGCCAGGGAAGACCAGTCTGTGCTGGAGGTGAGGTCAGACAGCCAGGGAAGACCCGTCTGTGCTGGAGGTGAGGTCAGACAGCCAGGGAAGACCAGTCTGTGCTGGAGGTGAGGTCAGACAGCCAGGGAAGACCCGTCTGTGCTGGAGGTGAGGTCAGACAGCCAGGGAAGACCAGTCTGTGCTGGAGGTGAGGTCAGACAGCCAGGGAAGACCAGTCTGTGCTGGAGGTGAGGTCAGACAGACAGAGAAGACCAATATGTGCTGGAGGTGAGGTGAATTTTTGCAGATACAACACTTTATTATCTCTGTGCAGTAAACACTGGACAAACCAGGACAGTCTGACAAACCTCCAAAAACAGATCTACAAACTGTATTGAGGGTTAAAAGAGGCTTTTCCCAATGACACAAAACATGTAGACCTGCTAGAAGCTATTTATGATGATATACCGATCATCTATAGAACGTACTATATGCCAGTGAAACTGAATTACATGCACTCAGAATATAATTCCTCTGCTGGATGTGTAAAATACAAAAGCCGACATATTTGCATATGTTACGGTCTTGTGAAAGCTTGCTGAATCCTGGGAAAGAGTGTTATATCATTTCAGGATGTCTACAGATTCTCTCTGTTTTTGTTTGCTTGGAAATGTTGATACTGTTATCTGACGGAACTGTGTAACCAAGCATTTATAGCGGCTGAGAAATGCATTTCCATTAATTGGAAGGTCGGTTATCCTCCCACAATGTCAATTTTTTTATTATTATTTTTCCTTTATTTAACTAGGCAAGTCAGTCAAGAACAAATTCTTATTTACAATGACGGTCTACCCCGGCCAAACCCTAACCAGGACGACACTGGGCCAATGACGGTCTACCCCGGCCAAACCCTAACCAGGACGACACTGGGCCAATGACGGTCTACCCCGGCCAAACCCTAACCAGGACGACACTGGGCCAATGACGGTCTACCCCGGCCAAACCCTAACCAGGACGACACTGGGCCAATGACGGTCTACCCCGGCCAAACCCTAACCAGGACGACACTGGGCCAATGACGGTCTACCCCGGCCAAACCCTAACCAGGACGACACTGGGCCAATGACGGTCTACCCCGGCCAAACCCTAACCAGGACGACACTGGGCCAATGACGGTCTACCCCGGCCAAACCCTAACCAGGACGACACTGGGTCAATGACGGTCTACCCCGGCCAAACCCTAACCAGGACGACACTGGGCCAATGACGGTCTACCCCGGCCAAACCCTAACCAGGACGACACTGGGCCAGTTGTGCACCGCCCTATATGACTCCCACTCACGGCCCGTTGTGACACAGCCTGGGATCATTATGTATTACTCTATGTGATGTACCATAAGATTCAGGGTATACTGGGTAACTTTCATCTACTCTGGATGATACAGTACAACTAAAGGAGTCTGTATTGAAAACATGCCCACGTCATGGGAGATACCTATTTAGGCAATCCCTAGCTGCTGGGCTGCTCAGTGCTGACCCTGGGGGTCTACCATCCTGTGGGTTGCCACTCTGGCCTTGGCATAACACACTAAGATCCTAAAGCTGAGTGGGGTGTGTTGGGTTGGGGTGCTGCAGGGTGGTGGATCCCATGGGGCAGGACAAGGCGACCCAGTTATATTGTGTGCAAGTAAACAGAGCTCTACAGTACTACAGTATTAGGCCTATGAGATTCATTATATGGAGGGTTTGCTGCTTCTGTGTGTTAATCTATATTTGAGGTGTGTGTGTTTTATTTATTTTTTGAATTGGGGGGGGGGTCTAAACCTTTTCCTTTGGAATTAAAACAATGGAAACTGGAATGGAAATTGTGTTGGGAGAGATTTTAGTTATTGACTAGACCGGTGGGGGTCGGCGTGCAGGTGGCTCGGGTCGGCGTGCAGGTGGCTCGGGTCGGCGTGCAGGTGGCTCGGGTCGGCGTGCAGGTGGCTCGGGTCGGCGTGCAGGTGGCTCGGGTCGGCGTGCAGGTGGCTCGGGTCGGCGTGCAGGTGGTTCGGGTCGGCGTGCAGGTGGCTCGGGTCGGCGTGCAGGTGGCTCGGGTCGGCGTGCAGGTGGCTCGGGTCGGCGTGCAGGTGGCTCGGGTCGGCGTGCAGGTGGCTCGGGTCGGCGTGCAGGTGGCTCGGTCGGCGTGCAGGTGGGGGTCGGCGTGCAGGTGGTTCGGGTCGGCGTGCAGGTGGCTCGGGTCGGCGTGCAGGTGGCTCGGGTCGGCGTGCAGGTGGTTCGGGTCGGCGTGCAGGTGGTTCGGGTCGGCGTGCAGGTGGTTCGGGTCGGCGTGCAGGTGGTTCGGGTCGGCGTGCAGGTGACTGTGGACATTTTTGCTTACTTTTTGTTGTTCTAAATAGAGACGGCATATTGGATTGTGTAGAAATGCAGGAAATTAGCTTTAGACACCCAAAATAATTTGGAGGCAAAATTACACAATGGCATAATAAGGAAAACTAAAACCAAAATGAGGCAGTATGATAGTGGCTGTTAATAATAGGAACAGGCCATTTTGAAGTATCAACAACTTCTGTGGTTGCACATGTTGGTTTAGACTAGCTACAGTAGCTACCTAATGTTAAGGTTTAGCCAAGTTACTTGTTGTTGGCTAATTAGCTACTTAGAGTCGCTAGCTTACTTCTTGTGTCCCCTTTAGCTATTTTGAATAAAGCTGGTTCAAATAAACAGCTGGAAAACCCTTTTTTATCCTCTCTCAAGACAGAAACAATTGTGTATAGTGGTGGGTAGTCGACTCCAAAAGAATAGATTCCTCAACTCATTGCCAGTCGACTCCTGATGTTGACTCTCATTTCTGGGTGTCAAGCTTCGGAATCAACTCCTCGACTCCTAAGATTCTATTTTTTTGCAATGGAAGAAAAATATTTTCCGTAGTCTACTTCGAGAACCCAAACGCTCTCATCTTTCACAGCAAAGAAAGAGCGAGTTAGCGAGGGAGAGAGAGAGATGGGAGGGGCACAGGTAGGCAGGCAGACAGTCAAAACCGTGCATCGGTAATCAAAATATGTAGGCTACAGGCTAATGCAATGCTGTATTTCTACATTTCTTGGCTTGCGATGTCACTAATGTGGGGGCTATTAATGAGTAGGCTGAGTTATTCTACACGCAACAGACCGAAGACCAAAAACACGCTAGCGTTTTTATAACGAAAAAAAAAGAGGAGCAGACGAGGGAAAGAGCGGATCGGGGCAGTCAGCGAGACAGTCAGAACCGTACGTATAGATTATATTTTAGTAATGCCTTGTAAATTCACCAAAAGTACATTCAAGTACATATTAGGCTATCAATGAGTACAGCTAAGCTATTATTCAAAGTGCCAGTAAACTGAAGCTGAAACATCGCCAAATGCATCAGTTTAACCAGGCCTAATTGTGCAATAAAAGTATTGCCTTATTTAATTACTGAAACCCTGGCTGGTGGTTGATGTCTACGTGATGTCCTACATGAGGGCTCTCCAACCCTGTTCCTGGAGATACCTTCCTGTAGGTTTTCGCTCCAACCCCAGTTGTAACTAACCTGATTCAGTTTATCAAACAGCTAATTATTAGAATCGGATGCACTATATTCGGGTTGGAGTGAAAATGTACAGGATGGCAGCGCTCCAGGAACCGGGTTGGAGAGCCCTGTCCTAGGCAATAGATCGCAAAGCAGCATCCTGACTAAACTTTTTGGCAAGTTCACTTTCTCATCCATAAACACAGTGAAGTGCAAATATGGTCCAGCAGCTGAAATCAGCAGGATGTGGGGCATTGTTATCAGGAAGGACGTCTACAATGGATGGATCGCTAAAATGAATTACATGAGGCAGTTTAGAAAAAAGTAATCCTCAGTGAATCGACCTCTGGAATAACTCACCATGCTTACAAAACCAACGTCTCTAGTAATACCCCTCCGAATCGGGCTGTACCACAACCGGCCATGATTGGGAGTCCCATTGGGCGGCGCATAAGTCCGGGTTCGGCCGGAAAAAGGTTAAAGGTCCGGGTTTAACTTTAAATAAAGGTTCAATTAAATGATAAAACTTTGTAAGAGTGTGGAGGCCTCATATAGCTTTGCATTAACCTGATTGGTTGACCGTAGCTGGGTGCAGGAGGTTCTAGTATAAACACAAACTCGCTTCCTTGAAAACTTCCTTCACAACAGCTCTGCTCTGCTCAGCTAATCGCAAGAAGTATAAAATGCCCTGACTTCTGCAGAGGCCGTATCGCAGTACATGCTATACAGCCACTGCAGACATCAGATTGACCAAGCAGAGCCTTCAGCATAGAGTGCGTCGCATCATCCCATTGGATTCTTCAAGGCTGCAACCAGCAGAAATATCACTGAAATACTGCAGTTCCTACACATCACCTTATATATTCAAACAAAATGGGCCTTTTATTATCACATTGGAGTAACAGTTTATGAATCAAACAGGGGCAGGTAAAGACAGGTCCAGCGCAGGCAGGGGTCAGTAATCCAGATAGGTGGGGCAAAGGTACAGGACGGCAGGCAGACTCAGGGTCAGGGTTAGGGTAAGCAGAGGTCAGTAATCCAGATAGGTGGGGCAAAGGTACAGGACGGCAGGCAGACTCAGGGTCAGGGTTAGGGTAAGCAGAGGTCAGTAATCCAGATAGGTGGGGCAAAGGTAATCCAGATCAGGGTGGGGCAAAGTAATCCAGATAGGTGGGGCAAAGGTACAGGACGGCAGGCAGACTCAGGGTTAGGGTAAGCAGAGGTCAGTAATCCAGATAGGTGGGGCAAAGGTACAGGACGGCAGGCAGACTCAGGGTTAGGGTTAGGGTAAGCAGAGGTCAGTAATCCAGATAGGTGGGGCAAAGGTACAGGACGGCAGGCAGACTCAGGGTCAGGGGCAGGCAGAATGGTCAACACCGGGAAAACTAGGAAACAGGAACAATCGAGAGACAGGAGCAGAGGAAAACCTGCTGATAGCCTTGACAAAACAAAACAAAATGGGAGCAGACAATCAGAGAACACAGGTATAAATACACAGGGGATAATGGGGAAGATGGGCGACAACCTGGAGGGGGGTGGAGACAATCACAAAGACAGGTGAAACAGATCAGGATGTGACATTTATAGGCAAATGGGTGGTGTCATACTTATGTCAGTCCTCTAGAAAGCAAATGTAGTCTTCCTAGTGGTGGTGGTGTGTATGTGTGTGCACATCCTATTCTGTGTGTTTTGGAAGTCAAGCAATAGTCGACTCCTTTGGACTCCAAAATTCCTGGAGTCGTGCGCTACAATTTGTGAGTGCTCGTATCTATGGAAACGCAGCTCTCGCGATAGTCCACAGGCAAGAAGCAAGGAAGGCATCAATTTCTTGCTGTCATCTCGGGGCTTACCATTTTAATTGAATGGATTTGTCGCGCAACACTCTTCAAGTTCTCATTTATTAGACGCCTGTAAATAATGTGCTCAAGGAATGAACTCTGACTTCATATTCAAACATAGGACGATCAATATTGCTACTGCACTCAGGGACAGAGGGAAGTATTTAATTAAAAGCATTATAGGGTTCACAACTTATCTAGAGGTTATGTTTAGATTAAACCCCTCATTAAATTCATCAGGATGTCTAAATTTGTCATCGAAGGAGGATTTTTTCTTTTTTTCCCTTCATTTTATTAGGTTCAGAAAGTAGCAGCTCCTATTTGAGGATGACACAGACTGTTCTCAGATCTGCTTATTTTAGAGGCGTTAAATAAGGGGTCATAATCAGGGGTTTTGCGTTTAACAAGCCTCAATTATCTGGTATGTCAGTAGCAGAATGTGTGTGTGCACGTGCATGTATCCCTGTCTCCTGCAAATGAAGAGAGCCAGGCCCATGTCTTCCACAACAACAGACCTCATTTGTATTCACTTTCAGATCTGCTATTGCAAAGGCACTCTTCCAGATCAGCCTCCTCCCTCTCTCCCTCCTCCCTCCCTCTCTCCCTCCTCCCTCCCTCTCCTTCCTCCCTCTCCTCTCTCCCTCCTCCCTCTCTCCACTCTCTCCCTCTCTCCCTCTCTCCCTCCTCCCTATCTCTCTCTCCCTCTCTCCCTCCTCCCTCTCTCTCCCTCTCTCCCTCTCTCCTTCTCTCCCTCCTCACTCCCCCTCTCTCCCTCTCTCCCTCTCTCCCTCTCTCCCTCTCTCCCTCCTCCCTCTCTCCCTCTCTCCCTCTCTCCCTCCTCCCTCTCTCTCTCTCTCCCTCCTCCCTCCTCCCTCTCTCTCTCCCTCTCTCCCTCTCTCCCTCTCTCCCTCCTCCCTCTCTCCCTCTCTCCCTCTCTCCCTCCTCACTCCCCCTCTCTCCCTCCTCCCTCTCTCTCTCTCCCTCTCTCCCTCCCTCCTCCCTCTCTCTCCCTCTCTCCCTCCTCACTCCCCCTCTCTCCCTCTCTCCCTCTCTCCCTCTCTCCCTCTCTCCCTCTCTTCCTCTCTTCCTCTCTCCCTCCTCCCTCTCTCTCTCTCTCCCCTCTCCCTCCTCCCTCTCTCTCTCTCCCTCTCTCCCTCCTCCCTCTCTCTCCCTCTCTCCCTCTCTCCCTCCCCTCTCTCTCTCTCCCTCTCTCCCTCCTCCCTCCCTCTCCTCTCTCCCTCTCTCACTCTCTCCCTCCTCACTCCCGCTCTCTCGCTCCTCCCTCTCTCTCTCTCTCCCTCTCTCCCTCCTCACTCCCCCTCTCCCTCCTCCCTCTCTCTCTCTCCCTCTCTCCCTCTCTCCCTCCTCACTGCCCCCTCTCTCCCTCCTCCCCCCTCTCTCTCTCCCTCTCTCCCTCCTCACTCCCCCTCTCTCCCTCCTCCCTCTCTCTCTCTCTCCCTCTCTCCCTCCTCCCTCTCCTCTCTCCCTCTCTCCCTCTCTCCCTCCTCACTCCCCCTCTCTCCCTCTCTCCCTCTCTCCCTCCTCTCTCTCTCTCCCTCTCCCTCCCTCCCTCTCCTCTCTCCCTCTCTCCCTCTCTCCCTCCTCACTCCTACCTCTCTCCCTCCTCCCTCTCTCCCTCTCTCCCTCCTCCCTCTCTCTCTCTCCCTCTCTCCCTCCTCCCTCTCTCTCTCTCTCTCTCTCCCTCTCTCCATCCTCCCTCTCCCTCCCTCCTCCCTCTCTCTCCCTCTCTCCCTCCTCACTCCCCCTCTCTCCCTCTCTCCCTCTCTCCCTCTCTCCCTCTCTCCCTCCTCCCTCTCTCCCTCTCTTCCTCTCTTCCTCTCTCCCTCCTCCCCTCTCTCTCTCTCTCCCCTCTCCCTCCCTCTCTCTCTCTCTCTCCCTCCTCCCTCTCTCCCTCTCTCCCTCCTCACTCCCCCCCTCTCTCCCTCTCTCTCCCTCTCTCCCTCCTCCCTCTCCTCTCTCCCTCTCTCCCTCTCTCCCTCCTCACTCCCCCTCTCTCCCTCCTCCCCCTCTCTCTCTCTCCCCTCTCTCCCTCCTCACTCCCCCTCTCTCCCTCCTCC
>NC_060185.1:13174784-13189784 GCF_021184085.1 Oncorhynchus gorbuscha | reverse complement strand
CCACCTCCCTCTCTCTCCCTCTCTCTCTCTCTCTCTTTCTCTCTCTCTCCCCCTCTTTCTCTCCCCCTCTTTCTCTCCCCCAGCTAGAACAGAGACAGCAATGCATGTCCCAGCATACTGATGAGAGCCAGAGAGGAGAAAGGAAGGGAGGGAGAAGAAATAGGAGAGAGAGTAGGATGGAGAGAGGGACAGGAAGTAGGAGATAGAGCATGATGGAGAGAGGGACAGGAAGTAGGAGAGATTGCGTGATGGAGAGAGGGACAGGAAGTGGGTGAGAGAGCGTGATGGAGAGAGGGACAGGAAGTGGGAGAGAGAGCGTGATGGAGAGAGGGACAGGAAGTGGGAGAGAGAGCGTGATGGAGAGAGGGACAGGAAGTGGGTGAGAGAGCGTGATGGAGAGAGGGACAGGAATTAGGTGAGAGAGCGTGATGGAGAGAGGGACAGGAAGTAGGTAAGAGAGCGTGATGGAGAGAGGGACAGGAAGTAGGTGAGAGAGCGGGATGGAGAGAGGGACAGGAAGTATGTGAGAGAGCGTGATGGAGAGAGGGACAGGAAGTGGGTGAGAGAGCGTGATGGAGAGAGGGACAGGAAGTGGGAGAGAGAGCGTGATGGAGAGAGGGACAGGAAGTAGGTGAGAGAGCGTGATGGAGAGAGGGACAGGAAGTAGGTGAGAGAGCGTGATGGAGAGAGGAAGAGGTTGAGCGTACATAGAGGTAGAGAGCGAGAGGAATGAAGAGAGGGAACGAGAGAGGGAGAGAAAGGTACAGTATAACCAGTGTGGAGTACCAGTTAAAAGTGGCATATGAAAGGAGCAACGTTTTGTCGGAGGTATTTCATTCATTAGGAGGCAATCATTGTGGCTGTATTGAATGTTATCTGATAGGTTCAACTGCCCTGCCATGATCTAATGCTGGACATATATTGACAGTCTGGGATTGTTTAGAGTGAGTTACCATTGAGTAATACCTCAGAGATCAGTGTGGGGTGCTAAGCCGAGGAGAAACAGACCCGACACGGCCCCTCTTACAGAGGAAGGAGCAACACCATCGTCTTCATCATCAAAAACATATCCTCAGTATAATCAGCAGAACTACCACTGTGCATACAGCGTGCGCAAGGTGTGTTTGTGTGTGTGTGAGTGTCTCTCCACTATGTGTTACAAGTGAAGGCTGATGAGGGGTGGACAGCTCATAATAATGTTCTGGAACGGCATATTATGGAATGTCTGTGGTGCTAAACCTTGGTGCTACACCTTGGCGCTAAGCCTTGGCGCTAAAGCCTTGGCGCTAAACCTTGACGCTAAGCCTTGGCGCTAAGTTTTGGCGCTAAACCTTGACGCTAAACCTTGGCGCTAAGCCTTGGCGCTAAACCTTGTTGCTAAACCTTGGTGCTAAACCTTGTTGCTAAGCCTTGGCGCTAAACCTTATTGCTAAACCTTGGTGCTAAGCCTTGTTGCTAAACCTTGGCGTTAAACCTTGGTGCTAAACCTTGTTGCTAAACCTTGGTGCTAAACCTTGGCGCTAAGCCTTGGCGCTAAACCTTGGCGCTAAGCCTTGGCGCTAAACCTTGTCGCTAAACCTTGGTGCTAAGCCTTGTTGCTAAACCTTGGCGCTAAACCTTGGCGCTAAGCCTTGTTGCTAAACCTTGGTGCTAAGCCTTGTTGCTAAACCTTGGCGCTAAACCTTGTTGCTAAACCTTGGCGTTAAACCTTGGCGCTAAACCTTGGCGCTAAGTTGACATGTTGGACGACCGTGGTGTCTCTCTAATCTGGGTCACAACATGACTGGGATCAGACCAACACCCCTAGTGACGAGTTCTGCTGTTCCCCGCTGCCTGCTGGCTAGAACCACTGTTGGCCTGTGACCTAAACAACCTTTTATTGATCCTTCCTCTAACCAGGTGAGGAACATTGAGATATGAATCTCTATTTCAAGATGTCTTTTGTCTATTACCATTTGAAAATTATCCTTTAAACTAGATGTTCATTCTGAAATGCTGTTAAATCTTAAAGGTTCATTGACAGTCCCTGTCAACTAAATTAGAATGAAAAGGACATATTTCAGTGTTAAAAAACTATATCTTACATTGTTCCAGTCTGAGTGTGGTAACAGTGTTCTGTATGTTGGGGTGTCAGAGGCATTGGAGCGAAAAGTTCATGGGAAGGTCATAAAGTCAAGAGGTCATATGACCTGTCACTGTGAGGCTCATCTGAAAGAGACAGAAAGTGCCTGGTGTTCTCCCTGACGGAGAACATACAGACAACTCCTAGACCACAGGGAGAGTGACCTTTTCACTGGCTCTGGAGAGTGTCTATGACAGCTGCATGCACCCAACCAGAGGGAAGGAGAGGGGGAGAGAGGGAGAGAGGGTTAGGAAGAGAGACAGACAGGAGGAGAGGGGGAGAGGGAGAGCAGGGTTAGGGAGAGAGACCGACAGGAGGAGAGGGGGAGAGGGAGAGTAGGGTTAGGAAGAGAGACAGACAGGAGGAGAGGGGGAGAGGGAGAGCAGGGTTAGGGAGAGAGACCGACTGGGATGGAGAGGGAGAGCAGGGTTTGGGAGAGAGACAGACGGGGAGGGAGAGGGAGAGCAGGGTTAGGGAGAGAGACAGACGGGGAGGGAGAGGGAGAGCAGGGTTAGGAAGAGAGACAGACAGGAGGAGAGGGGGAGAGGGAGAGCAGGGTTAGGGAGAAAGACCGACTGGGATGGAGAGGGAGAGCAGGGTTTGGGAGAGAGAGATGGGGAGGGAGAGGGAGAGCAGGGTTAGGGAGAGAGACAGACACGGGGAGAGAGGGAGAGAGGGAGAGGGAGAGAGAGAGAGGGAGAGAGACAGACGGGGAGGGAGAAGGAGAGCAGGGTTAGAGAGAGAGACAGACACGGGGAAAGAGGGAGAGCAGGGTTACAGAGAGAGACAGTCACAGGGAGAGAGGGAGAGAGGGAGAGCAGGGCGAGAGAGAGACAGACAGGGGGAGAGAGAGAGACAGACTGGGGAGAGAGGGAGAGCAGGGCTAGAGCGAGAGACAGATGGGGGAGAGATGGAGAGTGGGGCTAGAGAGAGAGACAGACAGGGGGAGAGGGGGTGCGGGGCTAGAGAGAGAGACAGACTGGGGAGAGAGGGAGAGCAGGGCTAGAGAGAGAGACAGACAGGGGGAGAGAGGGGGCACGGGGCTAGAGAGAGAGACAGACTGGGGAGAGAGGGAGCGCGGGGCTAGAGCGAGAGACAGACGGGGGGAGAGATGGAGAGTGGGGCTAGAGAGAGAGACAGACAGGGGGAGAGAGGGGGCGCGGGCTAGAGAGAGAGACAGACTGGGGAGAGAGGGGGCGCGGGGCTAGAGAGAGAGACAGACGGGGGGAGAGAGGGGGCGGGGCTAGAGAGAGAGACAGACGGGGGGAGAGAGGGGGCGCGGGGCTAGAGAGAGAAACAAACTGGGGAGAGAGGGAGCGCGGGGCTAGAGAGAGAGACAGACTGGGGAGAGAGGGAGAGCGGGGCTAGAGAGAGAGACAGCCGGGGGAGAGATGGAGAGCGGGGCTAGAGAGAGAGACAGACAGGGGGAGAGAGGGAGAGCAGGGCTAGAGAGAGAGACAGACAGGGGAGAGATGAGGAGCGGGGCTAGAGAGAGAGACAGACGGGGGGAGAGATGGAGAGCGGGGCTAGAGAGAGAGACAGACGGGGGGAGAGATGGAGAGTGGGGCTACAGAGAGAGACAGACGGGGGGAGAGAGGGAGCACGGGGCTAGAGAGAGGGACAGACTGGGGGAGAGATGGAGTATGAAAATTCACTGAAAGTCAAAAGGAGAAAGACAGAGTTAATGAGAGAAGGTTTGAGGATTAGAGGGCAGTGGGAGGAAAGAGAGCAAATGAGAGATGGAGAGATAGGAGGAGGAGAAAGAGCATGGCAGAAAGGAGAACGCATCTGATTGGTTCTGTTGGCAGTTGATGTTATTCTTCAATAACACAGACCCCAAAGAAAATGATGGGGAGGAAAACAGCTTTATTCAAGGAGGACAAATCATGCTTGGAGGTTGATGGTAGATGTTCATGCTCCCCTGTCCTCAGTGGTTCTCTTCACGGAACAACGAAACAGGATGTAGTTTTATTACCCCCCCCCACCGTAGCCTGTGGCTGACCAATCAGAAGACCTTGCAGTCCATCGGGGTCAGTGGCCAAATAAAACGTATCAAATCAAATCAAAGTGTATTTGTCACAGACAGACAGACAGACAGACAGACAGACAGACAGACAGACAGACAGACAGACAGACAGACAGACAGACAGACAGACAGACAGACAGACAGACAGACAGACAGACAGACAGACAGACAGACAGACAGATAGACAGACAGGCAGACAGACACACTCTCTCACTCTCTCTGGGCTCTCACCCTGAGGACGACCCTGCTAAATATCTGACAGCAAGCGAGAGAGTAAGTGACGGATGGAGACAGAGAGGGAGAGAGATACAGAGAGATATACAGAGAGAGTAAGAGATGGATGGAGACAGAGAGGGAGAGAGATACAGAGAGATACAGAGAGAGGAAGAGATGGATGGAGACAGAGAGGGAGAGAGATACAGAGAGATATACAGAGAGAGTAAGAGATGGATGGAGACAGAGAGGGAGAGAGATACAGAGAGATATACAGAGAGAGTAAGAGATGGATGGAGACAGAGAGGGAGAGAGATACAGAGAGATATACAGAGAGAGTAAGAGATGGATGGAGACAGAGAGGGAGAGGGATACAGAGAGATATACAGAGAGAGTAAGAGATGGATGGAGACAGAGGGAGAGGGATACAGAGAGATACAGAGAGGAAGAGATGGATGGAGACAGAGGTAGAGAGATAGCCACTCTCACACACACACAGGGTTGGCGCCCACCCTTGGGTTGTGCCATGGCGGAGATCTTTGTGGGCTATACTCAGCCTTGTCTCAGGATGGTAAGTTGGTGGTTGAAGATATCCCTCTAGTGGTGTGGGGGCTGTGCTTTGGCAAAGTGGGTGGGGTTATATCCTTCCTGTTTGGCCCTGTCCGGGGGTGTCCTCGGATGGGGCCACAGTGTCTCCTGACCCCTCCTGTCTCAGCCTCCAGTATTTATGCTGCAGTAGTTTATGTGTCGGGGGCTAGGGTCAGTTTGTTATATCTGGAGTACTTCTCCTGTCCTATTCGGTGTCCTGTGTGAATCTAAGTTGGCGTTCTCTAATTCTCTCCTTTTCTCTTTCTCTCTCTCGGAGGACCTGAGCCCTAGGACCATGCCCCAGGACTACCTGACATGATGACTCTTTGCTGTCCCCAGTCCACCTGGCCATGCTGCTGCTCCAGTTTCAACTGTTCTGCCTTATTATTATTGGAACATGCTGGTCATTTATGAACATTTGAACATCTTGGCCATGTTCTGTTATAATCTCCACCCGGCACAGCCAGAAGAGGACTGGCCACCCCACATAGCCTGGTTCCTCTCTAGGTTTCTTGATAGGTTTTTCTAGGGAGTTTTTCCTAGCCACCGTGCTTCTACACCTGCATTGCTTGCTGTGTGGGGTTTTAGGCTGGGTTTCTATACAGCACTTTGAGATATCAGCTGATGTACGAAGGGCTATATAAATACATTTGATTTGATTTGATTTGAGATACAGAGAAGGGAAACAGTGAGAGGAGTTGACGTCTTGCTGATGACACACTGTCACTCTTTAGACAACCATGCTAAACACCTGACAAGACAATGATGGAGGTAGGTAGAGATGGAGGGATATGGACGAAGAAAGAGATATAGGGAGATGGACGGAGAGAGAGATGGAGTGAAATGGATGGAGAGAGAGATGGCAGGAAAAGGTGCATGCACAGAGCAGACACCTTGCACAACTGCACGCATGCACTGTGGTAGTCACACTGACTATCCTGATGGGGATGTTTTTGAGGATGATGAAGATGGTGTTGCTACCTCCTATATAAGAGGGCATTTACAAAGCCACACACACACACAGGACACGCTAATGTTGAGGGTGTGTGTTTGTTGGACTTACACTGCCATCTTCAGGCCATTAGTTGAACATGTCCTCACTTCTAATATTAACGCTGGTTGAACTATTACAGGTTGACAGTGCCTTTAACACATGATTTCTGAAAAGATGGTTCCTTCTCTCTAGACTTTACACAGAAACCCCCCAAAACACACAACATACAAAACGTCACACATCTCTACGCAAAACATCGTCATTCAAAAATGATTTGAACTCTTATCAAAATTGTGTTTTTGCATCAAAACTCTTACACACAAAACATCAAATGATTAGCTCTTATACACGCCAACGACACACAGACGTGACAAATGTTAAATGAATACTACTATCTTGTGTTTTCGCATGTTCAGTGGAGTCCACGGCAGTTTATCATAGCACTCACACATATATGTATGCACAAATATATACAGTATGTATGCATATTCAGTATATATTTACACTATAAACAGGAATTCAAGGGGGGGTGAAATGTATTTCTTTCTCAAAACATTGTATTTTCATCCAGATTTCGGGATGAACAGTAACAGACAAAATCAAATAGTGTAGAAGATAAACAAACAGGTTTACTGTTTTACAGTTACCATAAAGAGAAAACCAATAAGGCTGCATCCTGTTTGGGTCTGGCCACAGCGCCGTATCAACATCACAAGCAGTGTTCAGCGGGGGAAGTAGCGTCTGGAGTGGCGTATCCAGCACGCCCCCTCATCTACGTCACCACAGGCCTCCTCCATCTCCTGGGGAAGGGGTTGGTGGGATCGGTGATCGTATATATCTACCAACGCCACGCCAGAAATAACTCTTCTATTGGGTTTAGAAATGAAGAATATGGTGACAGGTTGAGCGTCATTGTGATGTTGCCACCCTGCTGTCCAGGGACAAAGACGATGGCGCTGTGTCCTATGCGGTTTCTTCTCCTGCGTCTTGTTTTGGTTAAGGCCGACCTCATCAACGTAGACGAAATCATGATGCTCTGCAGCAGCATCTAGTTCCGTAACTCTCTGAAACAGACAAGACATTATTATATGACAGTATGAATAGACATAGAGCCGTCAATATGTAGCACAATACACTGGATTACAGTACCAAGTATAGCTTTCATAGCGCAATTTGCCTCAACTGGCTTTCTGTATGTCAGGACCCGGTTACGAACCCGGGTCTCCGGAGTGAGAAACAGTCACTTAACCAACTGAGCCACGAATAGTTGGCAGAACCCAGAAGATGAGGCAGACACAGCAGTTCTTGAGACAGTGTATTTAATGAAGTAAAAAGTGAAGTTCTTCAGGAAACCATGTCACTCCACAACCTCAAGAGGAATTCCACAAGAACAAAGGTAATCCTCCAAGACAAAAAGGTAAATCCACAAGGTGGAAGGTAAAGCACAAAAAGCCTCAAAAAATACTCAAAAACAAACAAACAAGAACAAAAAAACAGAATTCCACAAGAGAGTCCACCGGGATCAACAAGAGTTCTCAGAGTACTAGGGCTGGGTGCTAACATACAAACACAGAGCAAAGAACTGAGTAAAACAAAGGGTTTAAATACAATCAGGGGAAACGAGGCACAGGTGCAAATAATAATGGGGATCAAGGGAAAACAAAAGGTCAAAAGGCACAATGGGGGCATCTAGTGACCAAAAACCGGAACAACCCTGGCCAAATCCTGACACTGTAGAGCTGCTTCTTACGAATCTGATGGCGTTTCAGGAGACGGCCAAGTGAGGATAAACTCATCCTATTTATGTTACTGAACGTTGTGTTGTCAGTTTCGCTGCTGAAGCTGTCGCTGCCAGTTTACACACTGCTCGGTCCGTGAGTGGTGGGTGATTCTGTAACGACGTTCGTCTGTTGAAAGAAGAGAGTCGGACCGAAATGCAGCGTGTTGGTTACTCATGACTTTAATGAATGAGAATGCGGTACATGAAATAACTGAAAGACGAAAACAACAAACGGAACGTGAACCTATTACAGCCTATCTGGTGAAACTACACAAAGACAGGAACAATCACCCACGAAATACAAAGCGAAACTATGGCTCCCTAAATACGGTTCCCAATCAGAGACAACGATAAGCACCTGACTCTGATTGAGAATCGCCTCAGGCAGCCAAGCCTAACAACACCCCTAATCAGCCGCGATCCCAAATAATACAAACCCCAATACGAAAACAACATATAAACCCATGTCACACCCTGTGTTATGCAGGTGAATGAGGACCCAAAAGCGACTTGGCGAAAACAGAGCCTTTAATCCAGTAAAGTAAATATTCAATACTCCTAGACAAATCGGAGCGGTAAATAAAGCATAAAGAACAATTCCACTCGTAATGACGAGAACAGACTGGAGACTCGATCATAAACTGCAGGTTGCCTCGGGAAGGCACTTGACCGTAGCAGACTCAGACACCTGCTCACCACGCAGCATCTGAGGGAAACACGACACGACAGGGCGATACAAAGACACAGCACGGTGAACAATATACAAGGATCCGACAGGACAGAAACTGAAAACAAGGGGAGAAATAGGGACTCTAATCAGGGGAAAAGATAGGAAACAGGTGTGGGAAGACTACATGATTGATTAGGGGAATAGGAACAGCTGGGAGCAGGAACGGAACGATAGAGAGAAGAGAGAGAGAGAGGGAGAGAGAAAAAGGGGAACGAACCTAAAAAGACCAGCAGGGGGAAAACGAACAGAAGGAAAAGCAAAATGACAAGACAATATAAGACAAAACATGACACCCTGGCCTACCCAAACATATAGCAAAAACACAAAATACAATGACCAAGGCGTGACAGTTTATCAGTCTCATTATACTGTAATATAGTGTTTATCAGTCTCATTATACTGTAATGTAATGTAGTGTTTATCAGTTCCTTTATACTGTAATGTAATGTAGTGTTTATCAGTCCCATTATACTGTAATGTAGTGTTTATCAGTCTCATTATACTGTAATGTAATGTAGTGTTTATCAGTCTCATTATACTGTAATGTAATGTAGTGTTTATCAGTCTCATTATACTGTAATGTAATGTAGTGTTTATCAGTCTCATATACTATAATGTAATGTAGTGTTTATCAGTCTCATTATACTGTAATGTAGTGTTTATCAGTCTCATTATACTATAATGTAATGTAGTGTTTATCAGTCTCATATACTATAATGTAATGTAGTGTTTATCAGTCTCATATACTGTAATGTAATGTACTGTTTATCAGTCTCATTATACTGTAATATAGTGTTTATCAGTTCCTTTATACTATAATGTAATGTAGTGTTTATCAGTCTCATTATAATGTAATGTAGTGTTTATCAGTTCCTTTATACTATAATGTAATGTAGTGTTAATCAGTCTCATTATAATGTAATGTAGTGTTTATCAGTTCCTTTATACTGTAATGTAATGTAGTGTTTATCAGTTCCTTTATACTGTAATGTAATGTAGTGTTTATCAGTCTCATTATAATGTAATGTAGTGTTTATCAGTTCCTTTATACTGTAATGTAATGTAGTGTTTATCAGTTCCTTTATACTGTAATGTAATGTAGTGTTTATCAGTTCCTTTATACTGTAATGTAATGTAGTGTTTATCAGTTCCTTTATACTGTAATGTAATGTAGTGTTTATCAGTCTCATTATAATGTAATGTAGTGTTTATCAGTCTCATTATAATGTAATGTAGTGTTTATCAGTCTCATTATACTGTAATGTAGTGTTTATCAGTCTCATTATAATGTAATGTAGTGTTTATCAGTCTCATTATACTATAATGTAATGTAGTGTTTATCAGTCTCATTATACTATAATGTAATATAGTGTTTATCAGTCTCATTATAATGTAATGTAGTGTTTATCAGTCTCATTATAATGTAATGTAGTGTTTATCAGTCTCATTATACTATAATGTAATGTAGTGTTTATCAGTCTCATTATAATGTAATATAGTGTTTATCAGTCTCATATACTATAATGTAATGTAGTGTTTATCAGTCTCATTATAATGTAATGTAGTGTTTATCAGTCTCATTATAATGTAATGTAATGTAGTGTTTATAAGTCTCATTATAATGTAATGTAATGTAGTGTTTATCAGTCTCATTATAATGTAATGTAATGTAGTGTTTATCAGTCTCATTATAATGTAATATAGTGTTTATCAGTCTCATATACTGTAATGTAATGTAGTGTTTATCAGTTCCTTTATACTGTAATGTAATGTAGTTTTTATCAGTCTCATTATACTGTAATGTAGTGTTTATCAGTCTCATTATACTATAATGTAATGTAGTGTTTATCAGTCTCATATACTATAATGTAATGTAGTGTTTATCAGTCTCATTATAATGTAATATAGTGTTTATCAGTCTCATATACTGTAATGTAATGTAGTGTTTATCAGTTCCTTTATACTGTAATGTAATGTAGTGTTTATCAGTTCCTTTATACTGTAATGTAATGTAGTGTTTATCAGTCTCATTATACTGTAATGTAGTGTTTATCAGTCTCATTATACTATAATGTAATGTAGTGTTTATCAGTCTCATATACTATAATGTAATGTAGTGTTTATCAGTCTCATATACTGTAATGTAATGTAGTGTTTATCAGTCTCATTATACTGTAATGTAATGTAGTGTTTATCAGTTCCTTTATACTGTAATGTAGTGTTTATCAGTCTCATTATACTGTAATGTAATGTAGTGTTTATCAGTTCCTTTATACTGTAATATAATGTAGTGTTTATCAGTCTCATTATAATGTAATGTAATGTAGTGTTTATCAGTTCCTTTATACTGTAATGTAGTGTTTATCAGTTCCTTTATACTGTAATGTAATGTAGTGTTTATCAGTTCCTTTATACTGTAATGTAATGTAGTGTTTATCAGTTCCTTTATACTGTAATGTAGTGTTTATCAGTCTCATTATACTGTAATGTAATGTAGTGTTTATCAGTCTCATTATACTGTAATGTAATGTAGTGTTTATCAGTTCCTTTATACTGTAATGTAATGTAGTGTTTATCAGTCTCATTATACTGTAATGTAATGTAGTGTTTATCAGTTCCTTTATACTGTAATATAATGTAGTGTTTATCAGTCTCATTATAATGTAATGTAATGTAGTGTTTATCAGTTCCTTTATACTGTAATGTAGTGTTTATCAGTTCCTTTATACTGTAATGTAATGTAGTGTTTATCAGTTCCTTTATACTGTAATGTAATGTAGTGTTTATCAGTTCCTTTATACTGTAATGTAGTGTTTATCAGTTCCTTTATACTGTAATGTAATGTAGTGTTTATCAGTTCCTTTATACTGTAATGTAGTGTTTATCAGTCTCATTATACTGTAATGTAATGTAGTGTATATTAGTCTCATTATACTGTAATGTAATGTAGTGTTTATCAGTCTCATTATAATGTAATATAGTGTTTATCAGTCTCATTATAATGTAATGTAGTGTTTATCAGTTCCTTTATACTGTAAAATAATGTAGTGTTTATCAGTCTCATATACTGTAATGTAATTTAGTGTTTATCAGTTCCTTTATACTGTAATATAATGTAGTGTATATCAGTCTCATTATACTATAATGTAATGTAGTGTTTATCAGTCTCATATACTATAATGTAATGTAGTGTTTATCAGTCTCATATACTGTAATGTAATGTAGTGTTTATCAGTCTCATATACTATAATGTAATGTAGTGTTTATCAGTCTCATATACTGTAATGTAATGTAGTGTTTATCAGTCTCATTATACTGTAATATAGTGTTTATCAGTCTCATTATAATGTAATTTAGTGTTTATCAGTTCCTTTATACTGTAATGTAATGTAGTGTTTATCAGTCTCAATAAACTGTAATGTAATGTAGTGTTTATCAGTCCCTTTATACTGTAATGTAATGTAGTGTTTATCAGTCCCTTTATACTGTAATGTAATGTAGTGTTTATCAGTTCCTTTATACTGTAATGTAATGTAGTGTTTATCAGTCCCTTTATACTGTAATGTAATGTAGTGTTTATCAGTCCCTTTATACTGTAATGTAATGTAGTGTTTATCAGTCCCTTTATACTGTAATGTAATGTAGTGTTTATCAGTCCCTTTATACTGTAATGTAATGTAGTGTTTATCAGTCCCTTTATACTGTAATGTAATGTAGTGTTTATCAGTCTCATTATACTGTAATATAGTGTTTATCAGTCTCATTATAATGTAATTTAGTGTTTATCAGTCTCAATAAACTGTAATGTAATGTAGTGTTTATCAGTCCCTTTATACTGTAATGTAATGTAGTGTTTATCAGTTCCTCTATACTGTAATATAATGTAGTGTTTATCAGTTCCTCTATACTGTAATGTAATGTAGTGTATATCAGTCTCATTATACTGTAATGTAATGTACTGTTTATCAGTCTCATTATAATGTAATATAGTGTTTATCAGTCTCATTATACTGTAATGTAGTGTTTATCAGTCTCATTATAATGTAATGTAGTGTTTATCAGTTCCTTTATACTGTAATATAATGTAGTGTTTATCAGTTCCTTTATACTGTAATGTAATGTAGTGTTTATCAGTTCCTCTATACTGTAATATAATGTAGTGTTTATCAGTCTCATTATACTGTAATGTAATGTAGTGTTTATCAGTCTCATTATACTGTAATGTAATGTAGTGTTTATCAGTCTCATTATACTGTAATGTAATGTAGTGTTTATCAGTCCCTTTATACTGTAATGTAATGTAGTGTTTATCAGTCTCATTATAATGTAATGTAATGTAGTGTTTATCAGTCCCTTTATACTGTAATGTAATGTAGTGTTTATCAGTCTCATTATACTGTAATATAGTGTTTATCAGTCTCATTATAATGTAATTTAGTGTTTATCAGTCTCAATAAACTGTAATGTAATGTAGTGTTTATCAGTCCCTTTATACTGTAATGTAATGTAGTGTTTATCAGTCCCTTTATACTGTAATGTAATGTAGTGTTTATCAGTCTCATTATACTGTAATGTAATGTAGTGTTTATCAGTCCCTTTATACTGTAATGTAATGTAGTGTTTATCAGTCTCATTATACTGTAATGTAATGTAGTGTTTATCAGTCTCATTATACTGTAATGTAATGTAGTGTTTATCAGTCCCTTTATACTGTAATGTAATGTAGTGTTTATCAGTCTCATTATAATGTAATGTAATGTAGTGTTTATCAGTCCCTTTATACTGTAATGTAATGTAGTGTTTATCAGTCTCATTATAATGTAATGTAATGTAGTGTTTATCAGTCCCTTTATACTGTAATGTAATATAGTGTTTATCAGTTCCTTTATACTGTAATGTAATGTAGTGTTTATCAGTCTCATTATACTGTAATGTAATGTAGTGTTTATCAGTTCCTCTATACTGTAATGTAATGTAGTGTTTATCAGTTCCTCTATACTGTAATGTAATGTAGTGTTTATCAGTCTCATTATACTGTAATATAGTGTTTATCAGTCTCATTATACTGTAATGTAATGTAGTGTTAATCAGTCTCATTATACTGTAATGTAATGTAGTGTTTATCAGTTCCTCTATACTGTAATATAATGTAGTGTTTATCAGTTCCTCTATACTGTAATGTAATGTAGTGTTTATCAGTCTCATTATAATGTAATGTAATGTAGTGTTTATCAGTTCCTTTATACTGTAATTTAATATAGTGTTTATCAGTTCCTCTATACTGTAATGTAATGTAGTGTTTATCAGTTCCTCTATACTGTAATGTAGTGTTTATCAGTTCCTTTATACTGTAATGTAATGTAGTGTTTATCAGTTCCTCTATACTGTAATGTAATGTAGTGTTTATCAGTTCCTTTATACTGTAATGTAATGTAGTGTTTATCAGTTCCTCTATACTGTAATATAATGTAGTGTTTATCAGTTCCTCTATACTGTAATGTAATGTAGTGTTTATCAGTTCCTTTATACTGTAATATAATGTACTGTTTATCAGTTCCTCTATACTGTAATATTATGTAGTGTTTATCAGTCTCATTATAATGTAATTTAGTGTTTATCACTCTCAATAAACTGTAATGTAATGTAGTGTTTATCAGTTCCTTTATACTGTAATGTAATGTAGTGTTTATCAGTCTCATTATACTGTAATGTAGTGTTTATCACTCTCAATAAACTGTAATGTAATGTAGTGTTTATCAGTCTCATTATACTGTAATGTAATGTAGTGTTTATCAGTTCCTTTATACTGTAATGTAATGTAGTGTTTATCAGTTCCTTTATACTGTAATGTAATGTAGTGTTTATCAGTTCCTTTATACTGTAATATTATGTAGTGTTTATCAGTCTCATTATACTGTAATATAGTGTTTATCAGTCTCATTATAATGTAATTTAGTGTTTATCACTCTCAATAAACTGTAATGTAATGTAGTGTTTATCAGTTCCTTTATACTGTAATGTAATGTAGTGTTTATCAGTTCCTTTATACTGTAATGTAATTTAGTGTTTATCAGTTCCTCTATACTGTAAAATTATGTAGTGTTTATCAGTCTCATTATACTGTAATATATTGTTTATCAGTCTCATTATAATGTAATTTAGTGTTTATCAGTCTCAATAAAATGTAATGTAATGTAGTGTTTATCAGTTCCTCTATACTGTAATATAATGTAGTGTTTATCAGTTCCTTTATACTGTAATGTAATGTAGTGTTTATCAGTTCCTCTATACTGTAATGTAATATAGTGTTTATCAGTTCCTCTATACTGTAATATAATGTAGTCCAGAGCTCCTCAGGACTGCAGTGGTAGAGACGGAAACTGTAACCATTGATTTGTAGCTGTTGGATTTAATCAACTTTGTAACACAGAGTTCATTTATCCAACCACCCACAGCACACAATCACAAGTTGACTAAATCGTTCTAATATCAAACTGCACCCCTGCTATAATAGATTATGCATAGATTAAAAACAAGACATACAGTA
>NC_060185.1:13114784-13169784 GCF_021184085.1 Oncorhynchus gorbuscha | reverse complement strand
TAAATAAAAATCTTTAATATTACATTTACATAAGTATTCAGACCCTTTACTCAATACTTTGTTGAAGCACCTTTGGCAGCAATTACAGCATCAAGTCTTCTTGGGTATGATGCTACAAGCTTGGCATGTCTGTATTTGGGGGAGTTTCTCCCATTCTCCTCTGCAGATCCTCTCAAGCTCTGTCAGGTTGGATGGGGAGCGTTGCTGCACAATTATTTTCAGGTCTCTCCAGAGATGTTAGATCGGGTTCAAGTCCGGGCTCTGGCTGGGCAACTCAAGGACATTCAGAGACATGTCCCGAAGCCACTCCTGTGTTGTCCTGGCTGTGTGCTTAGAGTCGTTGTCCTGTTGGAAGGTGAACCTTCACCCCAGTCTGGCGTCCTGATCCCTCTGGAGCAGATCTTTATCAAGGATCTCTCTGTCGTTTGCTCCGTTCATCTTTCCCTCAAACCTGACTTGTCTCCACGTCCCCGTCGGTTAAAAACATCCCCACAGCATACCTGGATTTGCTTTGTCATTAATTATTCTATTTTTTTATTTTATTTAACCTTTATTTAACTAGGCAAGTCAGTTAAGAACAAATTCTTATTCACAATGACGGCCTAGGAACAGTGGGTTAACTGCCTTGTTCAGGGACAGAACGACCGATTTTTACCTTGTCAGCTCGGGGATTCGATCCAACGCTCTAACCACTAGACTACCCTGCCGTCCCGTTATGGGATATTGTGATGTCATTATGGGGTATTGTGATGTCATTATGGGGTATTGTGATGTCATTATGGGGTATTGTGATGTCATTATGGGGTATTGTGATGTCATTATGAGGTACTGTGTGTAGATTCGCCCTAATCTCTAAAACATTCTCTCTTATCTCTTTAACATTCTCTCTAATCTCTTTAACATTCTCTCTAATCTCTTTAACATTCTCTCTAATCTCTTTAACATTCTCTCTAATCTCTTTAACATTCTCTCTAATCTCTTTAACATTCTCTCTAATCTGTCTAACATTCTCTCTAAACTCTAACATTCTCTCTTATTGTTCTAACATTCTCTCTAACCATTCTCTCTAATCTCTCTAACATTCTCTCTGATCTCTAACATTCTCTCTGATCTCTTTAACATTCTCTGTAAACTATCTAACATTCTCTCCTATTGTTCTAACATTCTCCCTAATCGCTTTAACATTTCCCTTAATATCTTTAACATTTGCTCTAATCGCTTTAACATTCTCTCCGATCTCTAACATTATCTATGATCTTTATAATATTCTCTCTAATCTCTTTAACACTCTCTCCAACAGTCTCTTTTATCTCTAACATTCTCCCTAATCTCTTTAATATTCTCTCTAATATCTTTAACATTCTCTCTGATCTCTTTAACATTATCTATGATCTTTATAATATTCTCTCTAATCTCTTTAACATTCTCTCTAACATTCTCTCTAATCTCTCCAACAGTCTCTCTAATCTCTTTAACATTCTCCCTAATCTGTCTAACATTCTCTCTGATCTCTTTAACATTTCCTATGATATCTCTAACATACTCTCTAACATTCTCTCTAATCGCTTTAACATTCTCTCTGATCTCTCTAACATTATCTCTAACATTCTCTCTATTCTCTCAAACATTCTCTCTAACATTCTCTTGTCACGGCTTGGTCTTAGTATTTTGTGTTTTCGTTAATTATTTGGTCAGGCCAGGGTGTGACATGGGTTTATGTTGTTGTATTTCGTATTGGGGTTTTTGTATTATTGGGATTGCGGCTGAGTAGGGGTGTTGTATAGGCTTGGCTGCCTGAGGCAGTTCTCAATCAGAGTCAGGTGATTCTCGTTGTCTCTGATTGGGAACCGTATTTAGGTAGCCTGGGTTTCACTGTGTATTTCGTGGGTGATTGTTCCTGTCTCTGTGTAGTGTTCACCAGATAGGCTGTAATAGGTTTCACGTTCCGTTTGATATTTGTATTTTGTAATAGTTATTTCATGTATAGCGATCCTTCATTAAAGATCATGAGTAACCACCACGCTGCATTACTGTCCGACTCTCTTTCTACAAACGAAGAACGCCGTTACATCTCTCTCATCTCTTTAACATTTTCTCTAATCTATCATTCTCTCTGATCTCTCTAACATTCTCTCTAATCCCTTTAGCATTCTCTCTAATCTCTTTAACATTTTCTCTAATCTATCATTCTCTCTGATCTCTCTAACATTCTCTCTAATCTCTAACATTCTACCTAATCCCTTTAGCATTTTCTCTAATCTATCATTCTCTCTAATCTCTTTAACATTCTACCTAATCCCTTTAACATTCTCTCTAATCTATCATTCTCTCTGATCTCTCTAACATTCTCTCTGATCTCTTCAACATTCTCTATGATTGTCACGCCCTGACTTGAGTATTCTTTGTTTTCTTTATATATTTTGGTTAGGTCAGGGTGTGGTGAGTGTGGTATGTGTGTTTTTTTCTCATCTAGGGTGTTTGTACTGTCTAGGGGTTTTGTAGGTTTATGGGGTTGTTTACCATCTAGGTGTTTATGTAAGTCTATGGTTGCCTAGATTGGTTCTCAATTAGAGGCAGGTGTTTATCGTTGTCTCTGATTGGGAACCATATTTAGGCAGCCATCTTCTTTGGGTATTTCGTGGGTTATTGCTCAGTGTTTCGTTAGCAGTCACGGTCGTCTTATCGTTTTGTTTAAGTGTTCTTCGTGTTCTTCCTTCAATAAAGAAGAATGTATTCTAACCTCGCTGTGCTTTGGTCTACTCCATACGACGACCGTGACAATGATCTCTCTAACATTCTCTCTAACCCATTTAACATTCTCTCTATTATCTCTAACATTCTCTCTAACCCATTTAACATTCTCTCTAATCTCTCTCACATTCTCTCTAATCTATCTAACATTCTCTCTATTATCTCTAACATTCTCTCTAATCTCTCTCACATTCTCTCTAATCTCTCACATTCTCTCTATTATCTCTAACATTCTCTCTAACCCATTTAACATTCTCTCTAATCTCTCTCACATTCTCTCTAATCTCTCTCACATCCTCTCTGATCTCTCACATTCTCTCTAATCTCTCTAACATTCTTTCTAATCTCTCTCACATTCTCTCTGATCTCTAACATTCTCTCTAATCTCTAACATTCTCTCTAATCTAACATTCTCTCTAATCTCTAACATTCTCTCTAACCCATTTAACATTCTCTCTAATCTCTCTCACATTCTCTCTAATCTCTAACATTCTCTCTAATCTAACATTCTCTCTAATCTCTCTAACATTCTTTCTAATCTCTCTCACATTCTCTCTGATCTCTAACATTCTCTCTAATCTCTAACATTCTCTCTAATCTAACATTCTCTCTAATCTAACATTCTCTCTAATCTAACATTCTCTCTAATCTAACATTCTCTCTAATCTAACATTCTCTCTAATCTAACATTCTCTCTAATCTAACATTCTCTATAATCTCTAACATTCTCTCTAATCTCTAACATTCTCTCTAATCTCTAACATTCTCTATAATCTAACATTCTCTCTAATCTCTAACATTCTCTGGTAATCAAAAGGCAGAGCGAGGTGCATAGACAGAGATAGATAATGAGAGAGAGTGTTTTAGCGAGTTAGCAGAGTTCAGACAGAGCTCAGTCTGGGTTGGTACCAGACCTTCAGAAGGCTGTCTGATGAGCCAATAGTACATTAGGTCAGATGGGGTTGAGCATCTTCCAAATGAAGAAATGTTTCAAATTAGACACAGCTCCCTCCTGTCCCAGGTTGAGAGAGACGTTAATGTCAGAGATATTTCTCTCCTAGTACGAACTCAGTCATTCCCCTGTAATGCACCCACTCATACTGTAATGAGTTTCATTACACTCATATGTAAATACATGCTCATAGACATTAGTTAAATTACTTTCATTCTACAGCTCTCTCTCTCTCTCTCTCTCTCTCTCTCTCTCTCTCTCTCTCTCTCTCTCTCTCTCTCTCTCTCTCTCTCTCTCTCTCTCTATCCTCTCTCTCTCTCTCTCTCTCTCTCTCTCTCTCTCTCTCTCTCTCTAATGGTAGTACTAAAAGTCCTCATTGTTAATGTTAGCAGCACAGCATACAGATGCTCGTCAGGAATAGAAACCAGGAACACGAAATGGGAACACACACACACACACACACACACACACACACACACACACACACACACACACACACACACACACACACACACACACACACTTAGCTTAACAACCTCTTTCTCATCTACAATTCAAATCAGCCCAATACAAATTTTTCCAGCACAAATTCTCAATTAATTTTATGCACAGTGTATGAAATGTGGGCTGCACACTGTTCCATGCTAAAACACAGGAGCTAAATTTCCAGGAAGCGGGAGGATAATAGCACGCCTTTGGGCCTGTGTTAGTGTTAGCATTTCAAAATGAGTTACACGGCTAAACAAGCAAGACATCCACCAGCTAGAGCTGCCTCATCTGTTTACAGCAGGACAACCTATTTGTGTGTGTGTGTGTGTGTGTGTGTGTGTGTGTGTGTGTGTGTGTGTGTGTGTGTGTGTGTGTGTGTGTGTGTGTGTGTGTGTGTGTGTGTGTGTGTGTGTGTGTGTGTGTGTGTGTGTGTGTGTGTGTGTGTGTGTGTGTGAGAAGGAGTGGAGATATGAATGCCAGTTATTAATCTATGAGACAGCAAATCATATTTGTGGTGGGCTCTATTAACCAGAGAAGCTGAGAGCTAAATTACATCACAAATGTAGATGTCATTTATATGGTAATTAGCTCACCATCTCTCACTCAGACACACACACACAGTACACATAGACACACAGGAACACACACACACAGTATACATACACACACAGGAACACACACACCCACACGAGTACATGCAAATACCTACGGAGACACACACACACACAATACACATACACACATAAGAACACACACACATAGTACACATTCACACACACACACACACACACGTGTACATGCAAATACCTACAGAGACACACACACCCCTCCTCTTAATGGCAGATCACAATACACTTTCACTGTGAACGCTTGACATCAGACCCAGTGTTTAATCATGCCCTTCCCTCCATCTCTCCCTAGGAGACAATCTATCACTACTGGTATTATTCCTCCATAGCAATGTGGGGGACGAGGACATCTGTTCAGTTGAATTTCAATACAAATTAAACGCTTGGAGCGGTGTCAGAAAATGACAGTTCATACTGTATGGTGTCTATAGCAACAACATATTGTTCATACTGTATGGTGTCTATAGCAACAACATATTGTTCATACTGTATGGTGTCTATAGCAACAACATATTGTTCATACTGTATGGTGTCTATAGCAACAACATATTGTTCATACTGTATGGTGTCTATAGCAACAACATATTGTTCATACTGTATTGTGTCTATAGCAACAACATATTGTTCATACTGTATGGTGTCTATAGCAACAACATATTGTTCATACTGTATGGTGTCTATAGCAACAACATATTGTTCATACTGTATTGTGTCTATAGCAACAACATATTGTTCATACTGTATGGTGTCTATAGCAACAACATATTGTTCATACTGTATGGTGTCTATAGCAACAACATGTTGTTCATACTGTATGGTGTCTATAGCAACAACATATTGTTCATACTGTATGGTGTCTATAGCAACAACATGTTGTTCATACTGTATGGTGTCTATAGCAACAACCTGTTGTTTATACTGTATGGTGTCTATAGCAACAACATATTGTTCATATTGTATGGTGTCTATAGCAACAACATATTGTTCATACTGTATGGTGTCTATAGCAACAACATGTTGTTCATACTGTATGGTGTCTATAGCAACAACATATTGTTCATACTGTATGGTGTCTATAGCAACAACATGTTGTTCATACTGTATGGTGTCTATAGCAACAACATATTGTTCATACTGTATGGTGTCTATAGCAACAACACGTTGTTCATACTGTATGGTGTCTATAGCAACAACATGTTCTTTATCCTGTATGGTGTCTATAGCAACAACATGTTGTTCATACTGTATGGTGTCTATAGCAACAACATATTGTTCATACTGTATGGTGTCTATAGCAACAACATGTTGTTTATACTGTATGGTGTCTATAGCAACAACATATTGTTCATACTGTATGGTGTCTATAGCAACAACATGTTCTTTATCCTGTATGGTGTCTATAGCAACAACATATTGTTCATACTGTATGGTGTCTATAGCAACAACATGTTGTTTATACTGTATGGTGTCTATAGCAACAACATATTGTTCATACTGTATGGTGTCTATAGAAACAACATGTTGTTCAAACTGTATGGTGTCTATAGCAACCACAGGTTGTTCATACTGTATGGTGTCTATAGCAACAACATGTTGTTTATACTGTATGGTGTCTATAGCAACAACATGTTGTTCAAACTGTATGGTGTCTATAGCAACAACACATTGTTCATACTGTATGGTGTCTATAGCAACAACCTGTTCTTTATCCTGTATGGTGTCTATAGCAACAACATGTTGTTTATACTGTATGGTGTCTATAGCAACAACATGTTGTTTATACTGCCTGGTGTCTATAGCAACAACATATTGTTCATACTGTATGGTGTCTATAGCAACAACATGTTGTTCATACTGTATGGTATCTATAGCAACATCATGTTGTTTATACTGTATGGTGTCTATAGCAACAACATGTTGTTCATACTGTATGGTGTCTATAGCAGCAACCTGTTGTTTATACTGTATGGTGTCTATAGCAACAACACGTTGTTCATACCGTATGGTATCTATAGCAACAACTTGTTGTTTATACTGTATGGTGTCTATAGCAACAACACGTTGTTCATACTGTATGGTATCTATAGCAACAACCTGTTGTTTATACTGTATGGTGTCTATAGCAACAACACGTTGTCCATACTGTATGGTGTATATAGCAACAACATGTTACTTATGCTGTATGGTGTCTATAGCAACAACGCATTGTTCATACTGTATGGTGTCTATCGCAGCAACATGTTGTTCATACTGTATGGTGTCTATAGCAACAACTCATTGTTCATATTGTATGGTGTCTATAGCGACAACACGTTGTTCATACTGTATGGTGTCTATAGCAACAACCTGTTCTTTATCCTGTATAGTGTCTATAGCAACAACATGTTGTTCACATTGTATGGTGTCTATAGCAACAACCTGTTGTTTATACTGTATGGTGTCTATAGCAACAACACGTTGTTCATACTGTATGGTATCTATAGCAACAACCTGTTGTTTATACTGTATGGTGTCTATAGCAACAACATGTTGTTCAAACTGTATGGTGTCTATAGCAACAACATGTTGTTTATACTGTATGGTGTCTATAGCAACAACATGTTGTTCATAATGTATGGTGTCTATCGCAACAACATACTGTATGGTGTCTATAGAAACAACATGTTGTTCAAACTGCATGGTGTCTATAGCAACAACATGTTGTTTATACTGTATGGTGTCTATAGCAACAACATGTTGTTCAAACTGTATGGTGTCTATAGCAACAAGACGTTGTTCATACTGTATGGTGTCTATAGCAACAACCTGTTCTTTATCCTGTATGGTGTCTATAGCAACAACATGTTGTTTATACTGTATGGCGTCTATAGCAACAACATATTGTTCATACTGTATGGTGTCTATAGCAACAACATGTTGTTCATACTGTATGGTATCTATAGCAACATCATGTTGTTTATACTGTATGGTGTCTATAGCAACAACATGTTGTTCATACTGTATGGTGTCTATCGCAACAACATACTGTATGGTGTCTATAGCAACAACACGTTGTTTATCCTGTATGGTGTCTATAGCAACAACATATTGTTCATACTGTATGGTGTCTATAGCAACAACATGTTGTTCATACTGTATGGTATCTATAGCAACATCATGTTGTTTATACTGTATGGTGTCTATAGCAACAACATGTTGTTCATACTGTATGGTGTCTATCGCAACAACATACTGTATGGTGTCTATAGCAACAACACGTTGTTCATACTGTATGGTGTCTATAGCAACAACCTGTTCTTTATCCTGTATGGTGTCTATAGCAACAACATGTTGTTCATACTGTATGGTGTCTATAGCAACAACACGTTGTTCATACTGTACGGTGTCTATAGCAACAACATGTTGTTCAAACTGTATGGTGTCTATAGCAACAACATGTTGTTCATACTGTATGGTGTCTATAGCAACAACACGTTGTTCATACTGTACGGTGTCTATAGCAACAACACGTTGTTCATACTGTATATGTTGGCAGTCGACACACAAGAATCCTTGAGATCAGTGGTTCCCAAACTTGTTATTGTCCCGTACCCCTTCAAACACTCACCCTCCAGCTGTACCCCCTCTAGCACCAGGGTCAGTACACCCTCAAATGTTGTTTTTTGCCATCATTGTAAGCCTGCCACACACACTATACAATACATTTATTAAACATAAGAATAAGTGTGAGTTTTTGTCACAACCCGGCTCGTGGGAAGTGACAAAGAGCTCTTCTAGGACCAGGGCACAAATAATAATATAATAATAATCAATTATTATTATTTAACCACCTTACAGATAAAACATTATTTGTTCATTGAAAATAGTGAATAACTCACCACAGGTTAATGAAAAGGATGCACATAACTCTGCAATGTTGGGTTGTATTGGAGCGAGTCTCAGTCTTAAATCATTTTCCAAACACAGTCTGTGCCTGTATTTCGTTTTCATGCTAGTGAGGGCCGAGAATCCACTCTCGCATAGGTATATGTTTGCAAAGGGCATTAGTGTCTTAACAGCAGACATTTGCCAAGGCAGGATACTCTGAGCGCAGCCCAATCCAGAAATTTGGCAGTGGGTTCTGATTAAATAACTTTTTCACAAAAACGCTTGTTGCAATTTTGATGAGGCTCTCTTGTTCAGATATCAGTAAGTGGACTGGAGGCAGGGCATGAAAGGGATAACGAATCCAGTTGTTTGTGTCGTACATTTTGGGTAAGTACCTGCGTAATTGCACAACCATTAGTTAGACCGTTAGTGGAATTCCCGCGAGAGAGTAACGGTTAATGTGATTGGATGTTCATTATTTGACGAGGCTACCTGTATATGACATGGTGTTGTTATTTCGCTAAACACTAGACGGTTTCATTTTATTTTTGGCAGGGAAATGAGGCTAGTCAGGCCATTAAATATAAATGGACGTATCCCCACCCAACAGCATTCCGCGTACCCTGCGTGTACCCCAGTTTGGGAATACCTGCTTTAGAAGAATGACTAAGTCAAATCGGCTTGACAGGGCTGGATTATCATCAACATCAGTAGTAGACTGAGGAGGATGAGGAGAACCAGAGGTAGACTGAGGAGGACAGAGAGAATCAGAGGTAGACTGAGGAGGACAGAGAGAATCAGAGGTAGACTGGGGAGGACGGAGAGAATCAGAGGTAGACTGAGGAGGACATGGAGAATCAGAGGTAGACTGAGGAGGACAGAGAATCAGAGGTAGACTGAGGAGGACAGGGAGAATCAGAGGTAGACTGAGGAGGATGGAGAGAATCAGAGGTAGACTGAGGAGGACAGAGAGAATCAGAGGTAGACTGAGGAGGACGGAGAGAATCAGAGGTAGACTGAGGAGGACAGAGAGAATCAGAGGTAGACTGAGGAGGATGGAGAGAACCAGAGGTAGACTGAGGAGGACAGAGAGAATCAGAGGTAGACTGAGGAGGACAGAGAGAATCAGAGGTAGACTGAGGAGGATGGAGAGAACCAGAGGTAGACTGAGGAGGACATGGAGAATCAGAGGTAGACTGAGGAGGACAGAGAATCAGAGGTAGACTGAGGAGGACAGGGAGAATCAGAGGTAGACTGAGGAGGACAGAGAGAATCAGAGGTAGACTGAGGAGGATGGAGAGAACCAGAGGTAGACTGAGGAGGACAGAGAGAATCAGAGGTAGACTGAGGAGGACAGAGAGAATCAGAGGTAGACTGAGGAGGATGGAGAGAACCAGAGGTAGACTGAGGTGGACGGAGAGAATCAGAGATAGACTGAGAAGGATGGAGAGAATCAGAGGTAGACTGAGGAGGACGGAGAGAATCAGAGGTAGACTGAGGAGGACTCAGGTATTCAGGTTAACATTGTAATTTACACTTTACATTTTATATGGACCTATACATTCCTACCTCCTTATTAAAAAAATATGGTTCCCTTTTATATTTAAATTCATAAACCGGTTAGTATATCTCCTGGATGCTGATTGGCTGAAAGCCATGGTATATCAGATGACATACCACAAGTACGATGCAAAACTAATTTACTGTTCTATAAATGCTGGTAACCAGTTTCTAATAGCAACAAGGCACCTCAGGTATATACCACAGCTAAGGGCTAAGGGCTAAGGGCTGTATCCAGATACTCAGCGTTATGTTGTGCATAAGAACTGCATTTAGCTGTGGGACATTGGCCATATAGCACACACCCCTCGGGCCTTATTGCTTAAGTATAATATCACATGTTCAAACTGATTAAATGATCGTTGACATTGTAACTATAAACAAATCCCATTAAAAAATATACTTAAAAAATAAGCTTAGTGCTCATAGCCAATAGGCTGCTTGCCTCAATGATCTGGCCCAATCAGTGTGTCAGACTTAGACCCACCTGGAACCCATCAACCTCCACAGAGTTTCTATCCACTCTGTGTGGAGCTGTTATAAATGACTACCACCACAGAGTTTCTATCCACTCTGTGTGGAGCTGTTATAAATGATTACCACCAGGACTCCTCTACCTGCATATAGCAGAGGCGGGACACGGGCTCTTTCAGGTTGAGAGAGGGACGGGAGAGAGAGAGAGAAAGGGAGTGAAAGAGATGGAGGGAAGAAGAGGGAGAGAGAGGGATGAAGAGGGAGATAGAGAAAGAGAGAGAGATGGGGGGATGAAGAGAGAGAGAGAAATGGAGGGAAGAAGAGGGAGATAGAGATGAAGATGGGGGATGAAGAGAGAGAGAGAAATGGAGGGAAGAAGAGGGAGATAGAGATGAAGATGGGGGATGAAGAGAGAGAGAGAAATGGAGGGAATAAGAGGGAGATAGAGATGAAGATGGGGGATGAAGAGACAGAGAGAAGGGAGGATGGACGGATAGAGAGAAAAACAAGAGGCAGAGAGAAGGGAGGATGAAGGGATAGAGAGAAAAACAAGAGACAGAGAGAAGGGAGGATGAAGGGACAGAGAGAAAAACAAGAGACAGAGAGAAGGGAGGATGAAGGGACAGAGAGAAAAACAAGAGGCAGAGAGAAGGGAGGATGAAGGGAAAGAGAGAAAAACAAGAGGCAGAGAGAAGGGAGGATGAAGGGACAGAGAGAAAAACAAGAGACAGAGAGAAGGGAGGATGAGGGGACAGAGAGAAAAACAAGAGACAGAGAGAAGGGAGGATGAAGGGACAGAGAGAAAAACAAGAGACAGAGAGAAGGGAGGATGAAGGGATAGAGAGAAAAACAAGAGGCAGAGAGAAGGGAGGATGGAGGGATAGAGAGAAAAACAAGAGGCAGAGAGAAGGGAGGATGGAGGGATAGAGAGAAAAACAAGAGACAGAGAGAAGGGAGGATGGAGGATAGAGAGAAAAACAAGAGGCAGAGAGAAGGGAGGATGAAGGGATAGAGAGAAAAACAAGAGACAGAGAGAAGAAAGGATGAAGGGACAGAGAGAAAAACAAGAGGCAGAGAGAAGGGAGGATGAAGGGATAGAGAGAAAAACAAGAGGCAGAGAGAAGGGAGGATGAAGGGATAGAGAGAAAAACAAGAGACAGAGAGAAGAAAGGATGAAGGGATAGAGAGAAAAACAAGAGGCAGAGAGAAGGAAGGATGAAGGGATAGAGAGAAAAACAAGAGACAGAGAGAAGGGAGGATGAAGGGACAGAGAGAAAAACAAGAGACAGAGACAAGGGAGGATGAAGGGATAGAGAGAAAAACCCAGAGGGTGAAAAGAGGAAGCTGAGATCAATCAGCCTCTCCTCCAGTATGACAGCGTAATCACAGCCAGCGCTGTCTTCAGCTGAAGGATGACATTCTCTCTCTCTCCTGTGACACATCTAAACACTAGGCGGCCATCATCCCCTCAATTGTGTTCAGCACTACAATAACCATAGTCACTAAGGATCATATGTGGTTTGAGTTTGTGTTAAGGAAATTAAAAAGGGTGAAAAAATTGCGTCCTTGATAACTGAAATTCTCCTCTCGTTTGGTGGTAACAGGTGCTCTCTAAAGCGACACCAGCACGAGCTCAAATTATAATCAAAACCTCCCGATTGACTGTAATTGCTTTTCTTCCCGCTACTTTGGACCACCGTGCGTGCGTGTGTTTGTTTGTTGACTATCCTTGTGGGTACCAGAAGTCCTCACACGGATAGTAAAACAAGGAAAATGTGCCTGTCCCCACAAGGAAAAATTTTAGGGTTACAATTAGGGTTAGGGTTAGACTTAAGGTTAGGTTTAGGATTAGGTTTAGGGTTAAAATTAGGGTTAGGATTAGAATTAAGGTCAGGGTTAGGATTAGGTTTAGGGTTAAAATTAGGGTTAGGATTAGAATTAAGGTCAGGGTTAGGATTAGGTTTAGGGTTAAAATTGTGGTTAGGATTAGAATTAAGGTTAGGTTTAGAATTAAGGTCAGGATTAGGTTTAGGGTTAAAATTAAGGTTAGGATTAGAATTAAGGTCAGGGTTAGGATTAGAATTAAGGTCAGGGTCACAATTAGGTTTAGGGTTAAAATTAGGGTTAGAATTAGAATTAAGGTCAGGGTTAGGATTAGGTTTAGGGTTAAAATTAGGGTTAGGATTAGAATTAAGGTCAGGGTTAGGATTAAAATTAAGGTCAGGGTTACAATTAGGTTTAGGGTTAAAATTAGGGTTAGGATTAGAATTAAGGTCAGGGTTAGGAGTTAAGGTTAGGGGTTAGGGTTAGGGGTTAGGTGTTAAGGGTTAGGGGTTAAGGGGTTAGGGGTTAGGGGTTAGGGGTTAGGGGTTTGGGTTAGAGGTTTGGAGTTAGGGGTTAGGGGTTAGGGATTTGGGGTTAGGATTAGGGGTTAGGGGTTTGGGGTTAGGGGTTAAGGTTACATTTAGGTTAGAGGTTAGGGGTTAGGGTTAGGGTAAGGGGTAGGGTTAGGGGTTAGGGGTTAGGGGTTAGGGGTTAGGGGTTAGGGGTTAGGGGTTTGGGGTTAAGGGGTTAGGGTTAGGGGTTAAGGGGTTAGGGGTTTGGGTTCGGGGTTCAGGGTTTGAGGTTAGGGGTTAGGGTAAGGGGTTAGGGTTAGGGTTTAGGGTTAGGGGTTAGGGGTTTGGGGTTAAGGGGTTAGGGTTAGGGGTTAGGGGTTTGGGTTAGGGGTTTGGGGTTAGGGGTTAGGGGTTAGGGGTTAGGGTTAGGGGTTAGGGGTTAGGGGTTAGGGGTTAGGGGTTAAGGTTACATTTAGGTTAGAGGTTAGGGGTTAGGTAAGGGGTTAGGGGTTAGGGGTTAGGGGTTAAGGTTAGTCTTAGGGATAAGGTCAGAGTTAGATTTAGGGTATAGTTAGGGCAAATAGCATTTTGGATGGGAATCAATTACTTGGTCCCCACAAGGATAGCAAAACAAACCTGTGTGTGTGTGTGGACACAGTGTGTGGACACAGTCTGGCAGCAGTGTTGATAGAGCGAGTGGAACCGACCTGATGCTCTCATTCTCATCAGAAACACTGCCCTGATGGAGATGGTATTTCTCATCACCCACTGCCTGGCACACACACACAGACACACACACACACACACAGGCATTGCCTGTGATGGAGTGGGCCTATTCCCCGGCCGCTGCCCACAAGAAAGCTGCCAATTGCCCCTTTCTCCAAAGGTAGAATGATAACTTTTCTGTTGAGTACTGTGGTTCACACACACACACACACACACACACACACACACACACACACACACACACACACACACACACACACACACACACACACACACACACACACACACACACACACACACACACACACACACACACACACACACACACACACACACACACACACACGCACACAGTCAGTAAGTCAGTGATGAAGTTCCAGGAAAGAGAGTTTTTCTCCTCTGCTGGGCGTTGAGAAAGTTAAGGTTGTCTGTTAAAAATGTGCAAAGTGAATGGCCTGAAGGAGAACTCTGTCAGGAATTAAACTACACAATGAGTCATAAAGATCATCACACAGTCTCTCTCCAGCAGGTCTTCAGAGACAACCCAGAAGCAGGTATTATAGAAGGCAGTGACTCAACCTACACAACCTTTGACCTTGAGAGTGAACCCTTCACCTTACTTCCTGTTAATGTAGCACTGGAGGGGAGACAGTGAGAACAGGGCTTGAACCATTGACCATCATGCTGCAGGCCAAGCACATAACCTCCTGCCCTGTGCCAGTAAGGTCTTGACCCATTAGCAGTGACTATAGTATGCCTACATCAAGGCAAAGAACATAGGCAATAGGCCCCAGAATAAACTACATACGTAAGCATAAAGAAACCCTGGACCCAGTCAACACTGCAGTGCCATTACTTTTAGAGTATTGCCCACTGAGAGAGAATCAATAGAAACAGTTTTAATTCCCAGTAGAAAGAGCCATAGTCACGTATCTGTCAGTAAAGCATATGTCCCCAGGCTGGCTGACTCTGCCTCAGTGCTGGAACACAACCAGAGAAAAGAGACGGAGCACACACACTTAAACCTGTAATCTGATTCTGTCAGGTTAGGGGACAGGTTAAGGTGGAACACAGGCCCACACAACAGGATGTAACCACTAATGATTCCGTCAGATTAGGGGACAGGTTAAGGTGGAACACAGGCCCACACAACAGGATGTAACCACTAATGATTCCGTCAGATTAGGGGACAGGTTAAGGTGGAACACAGGCCCACACAACAGGATGTAACCACTAATGATTCCGTCAGATTAGGGGACAGGTTAAGGTGGAACACAGGCCCACACAACAGGATGTAACCACTAATGATTCCGTCAGATTAGGGGACAGGTTAAGGTGGAACACAGGCCCACACAACAGGATGTAACCACTAATGATTCCGTCAGATTAGGGGACAGGTTAAGGTGGAACACAGGCCCACACAACAGGATGTAACCACTAATGATTCCGTCAGATTAGGGGACAGGTTAAGGTGGAACACAGGCCCACACAACAGGATGTAACCTCTAATGATTCCGTCAGATTAGGGGACAGGTTAAGGTGGAACACAGGCCCACACAACAGGATGTAACCACTAATGATTCCGTCAGGTTAGGGGACAGGTTAAGGTGGAACACAGGCCCACACAACAGGATGTAACCACTAATGATTCCGTCAGATTAGGGGACAGGTTAAGGTGGAACACAGGCCCACACAACAGGATGTAACCACTAATGATTCCGTCAGATTAGGGGACAGGTTAAGGTGGAACACAGGCCCACACAACAGGATGTAACCACTAATGATTCCGTCAGATTAGGGGACAGGTTAAGGTGGAACACAGGCCCACACAACAGGATGTAACCATTAAGGATTTTTTTTATTAATCCATTTTAGAATAAGGCTGTACCGTAACAAAATGTGGAAAGAATTAAGGGGTCTGAATACTTTCTGAAGGCACTGGGTCCTGAGATCCTAAAAGGTTCTACAGCTGCACCACCGAGAGCATCCTGACCAGTTGCATCACTGCCTGGTACGGCAACTGCTCGGCCTCCGACCGCAAGGCACTTCAGAGGGTAGTGCGTATGGCCCAGTACATCACTGGGGCAAAGCTGCCTGCCATCCAGGACCTCTACACCAGGCGGTGTCAGAGGAAGGCCCTAAAATTGTCAAAGACCCCAGCCACCCCAGTCATAGACTGTTCTCTCTACTATCGCATGGCAAGCGGTACCGGAGTGCCAAGTCTCAGACAAAAAGGCTTCTCAACAGTTTTTACCCCCAAGAAATAAGACGCCAACACCCCAACCCCTCTTTTACGCTGCTGCTACTCTCTGTTTATCATATATGCATAGTTACTTTAACTATACATTCATGTACATACTACCTCAATTGGCCGACCAACCAGTGCTCCCGCACATTGGCTAACCAGGCTATCTGCATTGTGTCCCGCCAACCCCTCTTTTTACGCTACTGCTACTCTCTGTTCATCATATATGCATAATCCTTTTAACCATATCTACATGTACAGTGGGGAGAATCAGTATTTGATAAACTGCCGATTTTGCAGGTTTTCCTACTTACAGAGCATGTAGAGGTCTGTAATTTTTATCATAGGTACACTTCAACTGTGAGAGACGGAATCTAAAATAAAATCCAGAAAATCACATTGTATGATTTTTAAGTAATTAATCTACAATGTAGAAAAAACCCTTGAATGAGCAGGTGTGCCCAAACTTACGACTGGTACTGTGCATACATTTTACATACACATTTTACATACACATTTTACATACACATTTTACATATACATTTTACATACACATTTTACATACATGGTACTTTTATATAAAGCAGTTACATAACAATAATACATTACCAAACATAAACTCTTTAATCCCACCCCTCAGCCCATCCCACCTATCACCATAGACCTCAGCTCTTTAATCCCTCCCCTCAGCCATTCTCAGCCCATCCCACCTATCACCATAGACCTCAGCTCTTTAATCCCGCCCCTCAGCCATTCTCAGCCCATCCCACCTATCACCATAGACCTCAACTCTTTAATCCCGCCCCTCAGCCATTCTCAGCCCATCCCACCTATCACCATAGACCTCAGCTCTTTAATCCCTCCCCTCAGCCATTCTCAGCCCATCCCACCTATCACCATAGACCTCAGCTCTTTAATCCCTCCCCTCAGCCATTCTCAGCCCATCCCACCTATCACCATAGACCTCAGCTCTTTAATCCCGCCCCTCAGCCACTCTCAGCCCATCCCACCTATCACCATAGACCTCAGCTCTTTAATCCCACCCCTCAGCCACTCTCAGCCCATCCCACCTATCACCATAGACCTCAGCTCTTTAATCCCGCCCCTCAGCCACTCTCAGCCCATCCCACCTATCACCATAGACCTCAACTCTTTCATCCCACCCCTCAGCCTCTCTCAGCCCATCCCACCTATCACCATAGACCTCAGCTCTTTAATCCCACCCCTCAGCCATTCTCAGCCCATCCCACCTATCACCATAGACCTCAGCTCTTTAATCCCGCCCCTCAGCCACTCTCAGCCCATCCCACCTATCACCATAGACCTCAGCTCTTTAATCCCTCCCCTCAGCCACTCTCAGCCCATCCCACCTATCACCATAGACCTCAGCTCTTTAATCCCGCCCCTCAGCCACTCTCAGCCCATCCCACCTATCACCATAGACCTCAGCTCTTTAATCCCGCCCCTCAGCCACTCTCAGCCCATCCCACCTATCACCATAGACCTCAGCTCTTTAATCCCTCCCCTCAGCCACTCTCAGCCCATCCCACCTATCACCATAGACCTCAACTCTTTAATCCCACCTCTCAGCCACTCTCAGCCCATCCCACCTATCACCATAGACCTCAGCTCTTTAATCCCTCCCCTCAGCCACTCTCAGCCCATCGCACCTATCACCATAGACCTCAGCTCTTTAATCCCTCCCCTCAGCCACTCTCAGCCCATCCCACCTATCACCATAGACCTCAGCTCTTTAATCCCTCCCCTCAGCCACTCTCAGCCCATCCCACCTATCACCATAGACCTCAACTCTTTAATCCCACCTCTCAGCCACTCTCAGCCCATCCCACCTATCACCATAGACCTCAGCTCTTTAATCCCTCCCCTCAGCCACTCTCAGCCCATCCCACCTATCACCATAGACCTCAGCTCTTTAATCCTTCCCCTCAGCCACTCTCAGCCCATCGCACCTATCACCATAGACCCCTCTCATTTGGTTTCCATGAGCCATATATTTTTCAATTGTTCTGTGATGTTTTACATACATTTTGAACCTTTCTAATCCAATAGCATCCACAGATTGTGAGCTAAACATGAAAACCTTTCCTACCAGTATTATTATATTATTTATTGACTGACTATGGCTTTCAAAATTGCCCAACACTGCAATTTGTAAGGTTCATTTTAAGGAAATGTTGTGATTTTTTAACCATTCCTGAACCTGTGACCAGAAACAAGCTACATAGGGTCAATACCAGAATAAATGATCTAGTGATTCTGTCTCTTCACAGCAAAATCTACAGAGTTGAGATTGTTGTATGCCCCATATATATGGCATTCTGTTGGTGGCAATAATTTTGTATAATAATTTCAATTGAAAAACACAAAAAGTGTTGAATCGTGTTGTTTTTTGTGTCAGTTCATAAACCATGTGCCATGGAATCACTACATTGAACATCTCTCCCCATTTATTTTTGGAACCTGTATGGCACAGCTGTGAAGATGTTTGTCCTCAAATGAAACGGGTATATTTTTCTATTTATGCCAGTTCCTTTCAGCCAATTTGTATCTTTAATATATGGCAGACAAACAAGTTCCCTAACTTCTCCCTTTTCCACCTGCTTCCTCTATTTTTGTGGCTGTAATCAGTTTGGGTTGTAAATTTGGTTTGAAAAGATATTCCCATGTATTCTCGATAACTCCTCCGTTTCTATTCATAATATCATTCATAAATATAATACCAATTATTTATTTATTTTACCCATACAGAATGTTTGTTTTTGAATGAATCAGTATATTTGAGTTTAACCATATTACATTTGATGTAATATAAAACTGAAATTGTAAGCAGCTTTGAATGGCTTGTTAAAAACAAGGGGTGAGACTTTAAACAAAATGTCCTTTTCAATTAGTTGGAAGTGAGAAGCTGTGATCCATATAAAGGCACAACGGATGAGTCTTTCTACTGGAGAACCATTTGGGGTTTAAGGATCATTTATGTATGAGTGAAGCTTTTAGCGAGAGGTTTAAAGCTTTAATATTTCATTATTTTTAGCCAACCCCCAAAACTCACGTTCATTATATAAATAGGCACGTTTAAATTTAATCTGGAAGAGTATGATTTCTTGTTTATATAACTACAGTTAGAAACTTGAGGAAAGAACATGTGCATTAGTCTAGTAGTGACACGTTAGTGATTTAAGATAAGTAGCTTAGTGGTTAGAGGCAGGTAGCCTAGTGGTCAGAGTCAGGTAGCCTAGTGGTTAGAGGCAGGTAGCCTAGTGGTTAGAGGCAGGTAGCCTAGTGGTTAGAGGCAGGTAGCCTAGTGGTTAGAGGCAGGTAGCCTAGTGGTTAGAGGCAGGTAGCCTAGTGGTTAGAGGCAGGTAGCTTAGTGGTTAGACGCAGGTAGCTTAGTGGTTAGAGGCAGGTAGCTTAGTGGTTAGAGGCAGGTAGCCTAGTGGTTAGAGGTAGGTAGCATAGTGGTTAGAGGCAGGTAGCCTAGTGGTTAGAGTCAGGTAGCCTAGTGGTCAGAGTCAGGTAGCCCAGTGGTTAGAGGCAGGTAGCCTAGTGGTTAGAGGCAGGTAGCCTAGTGGTTAGAGGCAGGTAGCCTAGTGGTTAGAGGCAGGTAGCCTAGTGGTTAGAGTCAGGTAGCCTAGTGGTTAGAGTCAGGTAGCCTAGTGGTTAGAGGCAGGTAGCCTAGTGGTTAGAGGCAGGTAGCCTAGTGGTTAGAGGCAGGTAGCTTAGTGGTTAGAGGCAGGTAGCCTAGTGGTTAGAGGCAGGTAGCTTAGTGGTTAGAGGCAGGTAGCCTAGTGGTTAGAGGCAGGTAGCCTAGTGGTTAGAGGCAGGTAGCCTGGTGGTTAGAGGCAGGTAGCCTAGTGGTCAGAGGCAGGTAGCCTAGTGGTTAGAGGCAGGTAGCCTAGTGGTTAGAGGCAGGTAGCCTAGTGGTTAGAGGCAGGTAGCCTAGTGGTCAGAGGCAGGTAGCCTAGTGGTTAGAGGCAGGTAGCCTAGTGGTTAGAGGCAGGTAGCCTAGTGGTTAGACGCAGGTAGCCTAGTGGTTAGAGGCAGGTAGCTTAGTGGTTAGAGGCAGGTAGCTTAGTGGTTAGAGGCAGGTAGCCTAGTGGTTAGAGGCAGGTAGCCTAGTGGTTAGAGGCAGGTAGCCTGGTGGCTAGAGGCAGGTAGCCTAGTGGTCAGAGGCAGGTAGCCTAGTGGTTAGAGGCAGGTAGCCTAGTGGTTAGAGGCAGGTAGCCTAGTGGTTAGAGGCAGGTAGCCTAGTGGTCAGAGGCAGGTAGCCTAGTGGTTAGAGGCAGGTAGCTTAGTGGTTAGAGGCAGGTAGCTTAGTGGTTAGAGGCAGGTAGCTTAGTGGTTAGACGCAGGTAGCTTAGTGGTTAGAGGCAGGTAGCCTAGTGGTTAGAGGTAGGTAGCATAGTGGTTAGAGGCAGGTAGCCTAGTGGTTAGAGGCAGGTAGCCTAGTGGTCAGAGGCAGGTAGCCTAGTGGTTAGAGGCAGGTAGCCTAGTGGTTAGAGGCAGGTAGCCTAGTGGTTAGAGCGTTGGACTTGTAACCGAAAGGTTGCTGGATCAAATCCCCGAGCCGAGGAGGTAAATATCTGTTGTTCTGCCCCTGACCAAGGCAGTTAACCCACTGTTCCTAGGCCGTCATTGAAAATAAGAATTTGTTCTTAACGGACTTTCCGAGTTAAATAAAAATACAATTTTAAAAATTGATTCTGAATAGGCAACCAGTAGTAAATGTGTCCATGTTCAATAGTAATTCAAAAAGTTTAATGTGGGAAATGAAAAAGGATCAGCAACAACTCAGTAGTGATCAGTAGTGACACTACACAGGTAAATGGCAGTAGTGATCAGTAGTGACACTACACAGGTAAATGGCAGTAGTGATCAGTAGTGACACTACACAGGTAAATGGCAGTAGTGATCAGTAGTGACACTGCACAGGTAAATGGCAGTAGTGATCAGTAGTGACACTACACAGGTAAATGGCAGTAGTGATCAGTAGTGACACTACACAGGTAAATGGCAGTAGTGATTAGTACTGACACTACACAGGTAAATGGCAGTAGTGATCAGTACTGACACTACACAGGTAAATGGCAGTAGTGATCAGTAGTGACACTACACAGGTAAATGGCAGAAGGGATACAGTAGAAATATAGAGGCATTTGGTTGTAATTCGATAGTGAACACGCCGGAATTGAGTAGGAAATAGGAAGTGCTCACAAGTAGTGAAACATCCCTATTTATCACTAATTACCACATAAATCAATACTGGTTTACTACACATCTCAATAGCAATCAAGTAGTAGTAATTTAGTAGTACTGTAGTAGTACTGTAGTAGTAATGTAGTAGTAATTTAGTAGTACTGTAGTAGTAATGTAGTAGTAATGTAGTTGTAATGTAGTAGTAATGTAGTAGTAATGTAGTAGTAATTTAGTAGTAATTTAGTAGTACTGTAGTAGTAATGTAGTAGTAATTTAGTAGTAATGTAGTAGTAATTTAGTAGTAATGTAGTAGTAATTTAGTAGTACTGTAGTAGTAATGTAGTAGTAATTGAGTAGTAATGCAGTAGTAATTTAGTAGTAATGTAGTAGTAATTTAGTAGTACTGTAGTAGTAATGTAGTAGTAATTGAGTAGTACTTTCTCATGAGGGGAAGCAGAGAGACATAAATACACTCGTGTCTTGATTGATCAGATTTAATTTGACAGACATTTAAGTGATATTGAAACGTGATGAAGTAAAAAACAATATAAATGACGTCTTCACTTGAAGGCTCCAGAGGAACTACCCTTCCTTCACTTGAAGGCTCCAGAGGAACTACCCTTCCTTCACTTGAAGGCTCCAGAGGAACTACCCTTCCTTTGTCTATAGTGGGGAAAAAACAATGACTGATCAGTTCAAATCTGTCCTGCTAGGTCACACATGTCTGTTCTCTGACACGACTGTCAGTCTCCCTCACCTGTCCTTCCTTCCACGCCCCCTGTCGTTGATCCGGTTCTCCCTGCTCCCCTGTTTCCTGGCTCCATGGCTAGGCCTGTCCTCCTCATCCAGAAGATCTTTAGGGAACAGACTCCGCTGGTCAAAGGCAGCCTTCACCACTGCAGGAGGGCACAGAGTGGGAAGAACATCCTGAAGGTAGTCTCAAAACTGTATATTATCTTAAAACTACTTACTAGTCAAACTTTGTACTGATATTTTTGTATATTCCTTTTCACACAATTCATGTCATGTTTTGTCTTATATTGTCTTGTCATTATGCTTTCCCTTCTGTTCGTTTCCCCCTGCTGGTCTTATTAGGTTCGTTCCCTTTTTCTATCCCTCTCTCTCCCCCTCCCTCTCTCTCCTCTCTCTATCGTTCCGTTCCTGCTCCCAGCTGTCCCTCATTCTCCTAACTCACTCATTTAGTCTTTTCACACCTGTCCCCTATTTTGTCCTCTGATTAGAGTCCCTATTTCTCCCCTTGTTTTCCGCTTCTGTCCTTGTCGGATCCTTGTATGATGTTCGCTGTGCTGTGTCATTGTCTCGCCCTGTCGTGTCTTGTCTCCTTCAGATGCTGCGTGTGAGCAGGTGTCTTAGTCTGCTACGGTCGGTGCCTTCCCGAGGCAACCTGCAGTCAATGGTCGAGTCTCCAGTCTGTCCTCGTCACTACGAGTGGATTTAAGTTTTTTCATGTTTTGTTTTCTTCTTTAATTGTCCAGGAGTATTACTTTTGCCATTTACTGGAATAAAGACTCTGTTTTCGCCAAGTCGCTTTTGGGTCCTCATTCACCTGCATAACAGAAGGATCCGACCAAGAATGGACCCAGCGACTACGGATTCTCGTAACACTGCCGTTGAGATCCAGGGAGCTATGCTCGGCAGACACGAGCAGGAATTGTCTGCTGCTCGACATGCCGTTGAGACCCTGGCCGCTCAGGTTTCCGACCTCTCTGGACAGTTCCAGAGTCTTCGTCTCGTGCCACCAGCTACTTCCTGGTCTGCCGAGTCTCCGGAACCTAGGGTTAATAACCCACCTTGTTACTCCGGGCAGCCCACTGAGTGCCGCTCCTTTCTCACCCAGTGTGATATTGTGTTCTCTCTCCAACCCAACACATACTCAAGAGAGAGAGCTCGGGTTGCTTACGTCATATCACTCCTTACTGGCCGGGCTCGAGAGTGGGGCACAGCTATCTGGGAGGCAAGGGCTGATTGTTCTAACAATTACCTGAACTTTAAAGAGGAGATGATACGGGTTTTTGATCGTTCAGTTTTTGGTAGGGAGGCTTCTAGGGCCCTGGCTTCCCTATGTCAAGGTGATCGATCCATAACGGATTACTCTATAGAGTTTCGTACTCTTGCTGCCTCTAGTGACTGGAACGAGCCGGCGCTGCTCGCTCGTTTTCTGGAGGGACTCCACGCAGAGGTTAAGGATGAGATTCTCTCCCGGGAGGTTCCTTCCAGTGTGGACTCTTTGATTGCACTCGCCATCCGCATAGAACGACGGGTAGATCTTCGTCACCGAGCTCGTGGAAGAGAGCTCGCGTTAACGGTGTTTCCCCTCTCCGCATCGCAACCATCTCCTTCCTCCGGCTCAGAGACTGAGCCCATGCAGCTGGGAGGTATTCGCATCTCGACTAAGGAGAGGGAACGGAGGATCACCAACCGCCTGTGCCTCTATTGCGGATTTGCTGGACATTTTGTCAATTCATGTCCAGTAAAAGCCAGAGCTCATCAGTAAGCGGAGGGCTACTGGTGAGCGCTACTACTCAGGTCTCTCCATCAAGATCCTGTACTACTATGTCGGTCCATCTACGCTGGACCGGTTCGGCTGCTTCATGCAGTGCCTTGATAGACTCTGGGGCTGAGGGTTGTTTTATGGACGAAGCATGGGCTCGGAAACATGACATTCCTCTCAGACAGTTAGGGAAGCCCACGCCCATGTTCGCCTTAGATGGTAGTCATCTCCCCAGTATCAGATATGAGACACTACCTTTAACCCTCACAGTATCTGGTAACCACATTGAGACTATTTCCTTTTTGATTTTTCGTTCACCTTTTACACCTGTTGTTTTGGGTCATCCCTGGCTAGTATGTCATAATCCTTCTATTAATTGGTCTAGTAATTCTATCCTATCCTGGAACGTTTCTTGTCATGTGAAGTGTTTAATGTCTGCTATCCCTCCTGTTTCTTCTGTCCCCTCTTCTCAGGAGGAACCTGGTGATTTGACAGGAGTGCCGGAGGAATATCATGATCTGCGCACGGTCTTCAGTCGGTCCAGAGCCAACTCCCTTCCTCCTCACCGGTCGTATGATTGTAGTATTGATCTCCTTCCGGGGACCACTCCCCCTCGGGGTAGACTATACTCTCTGTCGGCTCCCGAACGTAAGGCTCTCGAGGATTATTTGTCTGTTTCTCTTGACGCCGGCACCGTAGTGCCTTCTTCCTCTCCTGCCGGGGCGGGGTTTTTTTTTTTTGTTAAGAAGAAAGACGGTACTCTGCGCCCCTGCGTGGATATCGAGGGCTGAATGACATAACGGTTAAGAATCGTTATCCGCTTCCCCTTATGTCATCAGCCTTCGAGATTCTGCAGGGAGCCAGGTTCTTTACTAAGTTGGACCTTCGTAATGCTTACCATCTCGTGCGCATCAGAGAGGGGGACGAGTGGAAAACGGCGTTTAACACTCCGTTAGGGCATTTTGAGTACCGGGTTCTGCCGTTTGGTCTCGTTAATGCTCCAGCTGTTTTTCAGGCATTAGTTAATGATGTACTGAGAGACATGCTGAACATCTTTGTTTTTGTCTACCTTGACGATATCCTGATTTTTTCACCGTCACTCGAGATTCATGTTCAGCACGTTCGACGTGTACTCCAGCGCCTTTTAGAGAATTGTCTCTACGTGAAGGCTGAGAAGTGCGCCTTTCATGTCTCTTCCGTCACTTTTCTCGGTTCTGTTATTTCCGCTGAAGGCATTCAGATGGATCCCGCTAAGGTCCAGGCTGTCAGTGATTGGCCCGTTCCAAGGTCACGTGTCGAGTTGCAGCGCTTTCTAGGTTTCGCTAATTTCTATCGGCGTTTCATTCGTAATTTCGGTCAAGTTGCTGCCCCTCTCACAGCTCTTACTTCTGTCAAGACGTGCTTTAAGTGGTCCGGTTCCGCCCAGGGAGCTTTTGATCTCCTCAAGAAGCGTTTTACGTCCGCTCCTATCCTCGTTACTCCTGACGTCACTAAACAATTCATTGTCGAGGTTGACGCTTCAGAGGTGGGCGTGGGAGCCATTCTATCCCAGCGCTTCCAGTCTGACGATAAGGTTCATCCTTGCGCTTATTTTTCTCATCGCCTGTCGCCATCGGAACGCAACTATGATGTGGGTAACCGCGAACTGCTCGCCATCCGCTTAGCCCTAGGCGAATGGCGACAGTGGTTGGAGGGGGCGACCGTTCCTTTTGTCGTTTGGACTGACCATAAGAACCTTGAGTACATCCGTTCTGCCAAACGACTTAATGCACGTCAAGCTCGTTGGGCGTTGTTTTTCGCTCGTTTCGAGTTTGTGATTTCTTATCGCCCGGGTAATAAGAACACCAAGCCTGATGCCTTAACCCGTCTCTTTAGTTCTTCTGTGGCTTCTACTGATCCCGAGGGGATTCTTCCTTATGGGCGTGTTGTCGGGTTGACAGTCTGGGGAATTGAGAGACAGGTTAAGCAAGCACTCACTCACACTGCGTCGCCGCGCGCTTGTCCTAGTAACCTTCTTTTCGTTCCTGTTTCTACTCGTCTGGCTGTTCTTCAGTGGGCTCACTCTGCCAAGTTAGCTGGCCATCCCGGCGTTCGAGGTACTCTTGCTTCTATTCGCCAGCGCTTTTGGTGGCCTACTCAGGAGCGTGACACGTGCCGTTTCGTGGCTGCTTGTTCGGACTGCGCGCAGACTAAGTCAGGTAACTCTCCTCCTGCCGGTCGTCTCAGACCGCTTCCCATTCCTTCTCGACCATGGTCTCACATCGCCTTAGACTTCATTACCGGTCTGCCTTCGTCTGCGGGGAAGACTGTGATTCTTACGGTTGTCGATAGGTTCTCTAAGGCGGCACATTTCATTCCCTCGCTAAGCTTCCTTCCGCTAAGGAGACGGCACAAATCATCATCGAGAATGTGTTCAGAATTCATGGCCTCCCGTTAGACGCCGTTTCAGACAGAGGTCCGCAATTCACGTCACAGTTTTGGAGGGAGTTCTGTCGTTTGATTGGTGCTTCCGTCAGTCTCTCTTCCGGTTTTCATCCCCAGTCTAACGGTCAAGCAGAAAGGGCCAATCAGACGATTGGTCGCATACTACGCAGCCTTTCTTTTAGAAACCCTGCGTCTTGGGCAGAACAGCTCCCCTGGGCAGAATACGCTCACAACTCGCTTCCTTCGTCTGCTACCGGGCTATCTCCGTTTCAGAGTAGTCTGGGTTACCAGCCTCCTCTGTTCTCGTCCCAGCTTGCAGAGTCCAGCATTCCCTCCGCTCAGGCGTTTGTCCAACGTTGTGAGCGCACCTGGAGGAGGGTGAGGTCTGCACTTTGCCGTTACAGGGCGCAGACTGTGAGAGCCGCCAATAAACGTAGGATTAAGAGTCCTAGGTATTGTCGCGGCCAGAGAGTGTGGCTTTCCACTCGTAACCTTCCCCTTACGACAGCTTCTCGTAAGTTGACTCCGCGGTTCATTGGTCCGTTCCGTGTCTCCCAGGTCGTCAATCCTGTCGCTGTGCGACTGCTTCTTCCGCGACATCTCCGTCGCGTCCATCCTGTCTTCCATGTGTCCTGTGTCAAGCCCTTTCTTCGCACCCCCGTTCGTCTTCCCTCCCCCCCCCGTCCTTGTCGAGGGCGCACCTATTTACAAGGTACGTAGGATCATGGACATGCGTTCTCGGGGACGTGGTCACCAGTACTTAGTGGATTGGGAGGGTTACGGTCCTGAGGAGAGGAGTTGGGTTCCATCTCGGGACGTGCTGGACCGTTCGCTGATTGATGATTTCCTCCGTTGCCGCCAGGATTCCTCCTCGAGTGCGCCAGGAGGCGCTCGGTGAGTGGGGGGGTACTGTCATGTTTTGTCTTATATTGTCTTGTCATTATGCTTTCCCTTCTGTTCGTTTCCCCCTGCTGTTCTTATTAGGTTCGTTCCCTTTTTCTATCCCTCTCTCTCCCCCTCCCTCTCTCTCCTCTCTCTATCGTTCCGTTCCTGCTCCCAGCTGTCCCTCATTCTCCTAACTCACTCATTTAGTCTTTTCACACCTGTCCCCTATTTTGTCCTCTGATTAGAGTCCCTATTTCTCCCCTTGTTTTCCGCTTCTGTCCTTGTCGGATCCTTGTATGATGTTCGCTGTGCTGTGTCATTGTCTCGCCCTGTCGTGTCTTGTCTCCTTCAGATGCTGCGTGTGAGCAGGTGTCTTAGTCTGCTACGGTCGGTGCCTTCCCGAGGCAACCTGCAGTCAATGGTCGAGTCTCCAGTCTGTCCTCGTCACTACGAGTGGATTTAAGTTTTTTCATGTTTTGTTTTCTTCTTTAATTGTCCAGGAGTATTACTTTTGCCATTTACTGGAATAAAGACTCTGTTTTCGCCAAGTCGCTTTTGGGTCCTCATTCACCTGCATAACAATTAAGGGGCGTACCCTCAGTGTTGGCAGGCAGGGGTGTGAATATTGGGCTGGTTTTGGCGCTATGGTTGAAGTAGCGGTGAGGGTGTATGACGAACTCTGGTCTGGACAGCTCTTTGACAGACTGTACTTCTCCGATATGCAGCCCACTGAACGTACCTACAGAGGGGGTGGAAAACACACTGATGACTGTGGAGAAATATGTATGCGCACACACACACACACAAATCTGACTTCAGATGAGAGGAGAATAGAAGGCATGAGAATACAGGAAGGGAACCCATTATCTGAGTCTGGACTTACCAACATCAGTATTCAACGGTGTCTCCCTATGGCCAGGTCGGCTGTCACTCACCCTCAGGCCCTGCCTCTCCCTGTAGCTTCGCCCCAAAATACTACTCGGAGGAGAACAGTCACCGGGAGTACTACACACACACACACACACACACGCACACACATCAGACACACACACACACACACATTATGCACACACACACACATCAGGCACACACATCATGCAGACACGCACACACATCATGCAGACACGCACACACATCATGTAGACACACACACATCATGTAGACACGCACACACATCATGCAGACACACACACATCATGCAAACACGCACACACATCATGTAGACACGCACACACATCATGTAGACACACACACATCAGGCACACACACACATCAGGCACACACACACATCAGGCACGCACACACACACATCAGGCACGCACACACACACATCAGGCACGCGCACACACACACACACACACACACACACACACACACACACACACACACACACACACACACACACACACACACATCATGAAAACACTCACACACATCATGTAGACACACACACATCATGTAGACACACACACATCATGTAGACACACACACATCATGTAGACACACACACATCATGTAGACACACACACATCATGTAGACACACACACATCAGGCACACACACACACACACACATCATGAAAACACGCACACACATCATGTAGACACACACACATCATGAAAACACGCACACACATCATGTAGACACACACATCATGTAGACATCGCAGTGAATTACTAAATGAAAGACAGTATGTCATGTGTTGTTGTATGGTGAATATCTAGTTAGCTACAACCACTCATCTCCCGTGGGTTTTATAGCTGTGTACAGTATGTTCAGTCTATTTGTCTCCCGTGGGTTTTATAGCTGTGTACAGTATGTTCAGTCTATTTGTCTCCCGTGGGTTTTATAGCTGTGTACAGTATGTTCAGTCTATTTGTCTCCCGTGGGTTTTATAGCTGTGTACAGTATGTTCAGTCTATTTGTCTCCCGTGGGTTTTATAGCTGTGTACAGTATGTTCAGTCTATTTGTCTCCCGTGGGTTTTATAGCTGTGTACAGTATGTTCAGTCTATTTGTCTCCCGTGGGTTTTATAGCTGTGTACAGTATGTTCAGTCTATTTGTCTCCCGTGGGTTTTATAGCTGTGTACAGTACAGTCCTGTTCAGGACGGATTACCATCATAAAGTTCAGAATATCTTGCTGTGACACAGTGGGAACTTACATTGACCCCAGCTCCTCTCTCTCCAGGCCTGTGTTGTCTCCAGCCTCCTCTGTCTCCACGACTGCCCTTCTCTCCTCCCGCATCTTGGGGGGTTGGCTGTCAAACTCAGGGTCTGTACCACCGGGGCTCTGCGGTGACACTGTCCCCTCTCTAGGCTCTCCTTCTCCCACTTGGACAGATCCAGGCCCATCCAAACGCCAGTGCTCCTCCTAAAAGTGTGTGTGAGTGTGGTGGTGGTGGGGGGGGGTAAACTATTTTTTACAAACACACTTGTAAGGACAGTTTAGTCCGGGTTTCACTTCTGATTCATCAACTACACACCTCCCACATACTGTACACACCTCCCACATACTGTACACACCTCCCACATACTGTACACACCTCCCACATACTGTACACACCTCCCACATACTGTACACACCTCACACAAACTGTACACACCTCCCATATACTGTACACACCTCCCACATACTGTACACACCTCCCACATACTGTACACACACTCAGTCAGAGTGATAATCACTGTTTACCAGAGTGATAATCACTGCCTTCCAGAGAGATAATCACTGCCTACCAGAGTGATAATCACTGCCTTCCAGAGTGATAATCACTGCCTTCCAGAGAGATAATCACTGCCTACCAGAGTGATGCCTACCAGAGTGATAATCACTGCCTCCCAGAGTGATAATCACTGTCTACCAGAGAGATAATTACTGCCTACCAGAGTGATAATCACTGTCTACCAGAGAGATAATCACTGCTTACCAGAGTGATAATCACTGCCTACCAGAGAGATAATCACTGCTTACCAGAGAGATAATCACTGCTTACCAGAGTGATAATCACTGCTTACCAGAGTGATAATCACTGTCTACCAGAGAGATAATCACTGCTTACCAGAGTGATAATCACTGCCTACCAGAGTGATAATCACAGCCTACCAGAGTGATGCCTACCAGAGTGATAATCACTGCCTAGCAGAGTGATGCCTACCAGAGTGATGATCACTGCCTACCAGAGTGATAATCACTGCCAAGCAGAGTGCATAGGGTTACTGGGTGTGTAAGTCAGTGGTGGTCGGTCCAGTTTTAAGGGAGGACAATATTTTTTTCCATGAGCACGGCCTTGTTTCTATTACAGCATGTTGGATGACTCGCATTCATATTCCATTCACCCAGTTCAATGTAACAGCGATGGGTTTAGGCTGCTACATGATACTCAAATTTTTCCTATACTCATCATACGGTTGATATAACCTAACCAAGGAATTAAAGTTCACAACGTCAAGAGACAAATTTGAGGCGACAAACAGTGACATTCAATACCGCCTTGCCTGCATCTAGCTGATATAGGGTGTAATCATTAGTCTAACAGTTTTAAATGAGAGTTTCTATTGGACAAATTCAATTTTTCAACAGAAACAGAAACGTTTTTCAACAGAAATTAATACACCCCTAATCACGCGTAAACACAGTTCACTTTCATATCAGCCACGTTGTATTCCTTTTATGCACTCTCCTCCTCTCACATTGTCCTTTTGCTTGCAGACTTCAATGCACAAACAGTGCTGTTGAGGATACCGTAGACCATCTTTGCAAAATAGTGTGTTTTAATCAATTGTTTGGTGACGTGATTATATTTCGTATAGTTTTATCTAAAAAGGATAACTTTTTTAATGTTTTACAATTAGAAATGTTATGAAATTCACTGAGGAACATGGTCCTACCCTTCCTCTTCTGAGAAGCCTCCACTGACGTCGATGAGTACCTGTTATACACCTGTGGCTGAGCACACACAGAGACACAATCACAGACACACACCTGTCCGAACACGCCCACTGTGTCCCCAGGCAGGTAGCTGAGAGCTACGCTACAGTCTGCAGATGCTGAGAGGAGGAGGAGCCTGCCGCCATGGAGGCACGTCTCCAGGTGAGTTACACAGTCCATGTGTGGGCGGAGACTACCCAGCAATTCTGGAGCCTCATTGGTCACTCCGTCGCTGGGCAGGAGGCAGTATTCCTAATGGACAGGCAGACAAACAAATGCACAGAACAGCACAACATATAATCACAGACCATTAAAGTAGCTAAAAGGGAAACATCTGGGCCTAGTCTCTCTCACACCTGTATGCCCCAGGACTTCAGGGTTCCTTCCATGTCAGCAGTGATCAGGTATCGACCACAGGCGGTCATGGTCATGATGATGGACCCTATGTCTTTATGAGCTGTGAACACAGCAACCAGACCGCTATGGACCGTGTTCCAGAACCGAACCAGACCAGAACCGCCACATGAGACCAGGTCCGCTCCACCTACAGACCAGAACAGGGCCAGTCCGTGACTAAAATAGCATAATAGAATCACGTATCCTTTCACGGGAGTTTACCAAAGTACCATCGCTCACCAACGGTGGCAACGCCCTTACGTCCTGGCAGGAAGAAGAGTCTGGAGACGCCATCACTGCTCTCTGAGTCCTGCTCGCCGTTCACATTACACACTGAAGATATGGGGTCATTGAAAGGATGTTTGTGTTAAAGTGTTGTGCAGAGTGTGGGGGGGGTTTAAGTAACAGTACTTGTAGTAGTTAGTTAGACAGGTGGTGTGTCCGTGTGGTTCTGACCCGTCTGAGGCCTGCTGCGTTCTCTCTCGGGATCTGGACGGAGCTTTCTCAGGGCGTTCTCTGTGCTGTTGTTCCACACCGTCAGCTCCCCGTCGTAACTTCCTGTCCACACAGAAAACAGGAACCAAACAGGATATGCACATGACGAAATCTCACACATCTCTTCTGCCAACGTTTCCAGAACCTTTCAGAAGCATTTTCCTGGAGGTGCAGTGTGCCATGTCATGAATAAATCAAATTAAATCAAAGTTTATTTGTCACGTGCGCCGAATACAACAGGTTCACCTTACAGTGAAATACTTACTTACAGGCCCTAACCAACAGTGCAATCTTTAAGTAAAAAATAGGCATTACACCCTCATAGGGCTTTATTAACAAAACCACAACATAGAGTCTGTTCTGCCTGGGCCTGCTAACACTGATCTGAGTACAGTATTATACAACAAGGTTCCTCTGTGTGAGGTGAGGATTCAGGAGGAGCTGATCTGAGTACAGCATTATACAACATGCCTCCTCTGTGTGAGGTGAGGATTCAGGAGGAGCTGATCTGAGTACAGCATTATACAACATGTCTTCTCTGTGTGAGGTGAGGATTCAGGAGGAGCCGATCAGCAGGAGAGAGAAGGAGCATTAGGAGGAAGGAGAGAGGAGGATGAAGAGGAGGGAGAAAGAAGGAGGAGCAAGAACAGGGAGAGGTAAGGAGGATGAAGAGGAGGTGTGAGAGAGGAGGAGGGGGGAGAGAGGAGGAAGAGGAGGGAGAGAGAAGGAGGAGGAGGGAGAGAGAAGGAGGAGGAAGAGCAGGGAGAGATGAGGAGGAAGAGGAGGAGGGAGAGAGGAGGAGGGAGAGAGGAGGAAGAGAAGGGAGGGATGAGGAGGAGGAAGAGAGAAAGAAGAGTAAGAGTGTGAGGGCAGTCGGAGAAGGTTTAAATGTGTTGTCTCTTGAGGGAGCCAATTGCATTATTCATGCTGCCCAGGGGCCAGCTATATCCACTGACTGTTATCACCGCCTCTCTCTCAATTCAATTCAATTTCAATTAAAGGACTTTATTGGCATGGGAAACATATGTTAACATTGCCAAAGCAAGTGAACTAGATAATAAACAAAAGTGAAATAAGCAATAAAAATGAAAAGTAAACATTACACTCACAAAGTTCCAAAATAATAAAGACATTACAAATGTCATATTATGTGCAAATAGCAAAACATATAAGCATAAATATGGGTTGTATTGCAATGATGTTTGTTCTTCACTGGTTGCCCTTTTCTTGTGGCAACAGGTCACACATCTAGCTGCTGTGATGGCACACTGTGGAATTTCACCCAGTAGATATGGGAGTTTATTAAAATTGGGTTTGTTTTTAAATTCTTTGTGTATCTGTGTAATCTGAGGGAAATATGTGTATCTAATATGGTCATATATTTGGCAGGAGGTTAGGAAGTGCAGCTCAGTTTCATTTTGTGGGCAGTGAGCACATAGCCTGTCTTCTCTTGAGGGCCATTTCTGCCTACGGCGGCCTTTCTCAATAGCAAGGCTATGCTCACTGAGTCTGTACATAGTCAAAGCTTCCTTAAGTTTGGGTCAGTCACAGTGGTCAGGTATTCTGCCACTGTGTACTCTCTGTTTAGGGTCAGTCACAGTGGTCAGTTATTCTGCCACTGTGTACTCTCTGTTTAGGGTCAGTCACAGTGGTCAGGTATTCTGCCGCTGTGTACTCTCTGTGTATGGCCAAATAGCATTCTAGTTTGCTCTGTTTTTTTGTTAATTATTTCCAATGTGTTAAGTAGTTATCTTTTTGTTTTTATCTTTTTGTTTTCTCATGATTTGGTTGGGTCTAATTGTGCTGCTGTCCTGGGGCTCTGTTTGACAGAACTTGTCAACCCCATGTCCATCACATCGACATGAAGACTACAGACAGAACTAGTCAACCCCATGCCCATCACATCTACATGAAGACTACAGACAGAACTAGTCAACCCCATGCCCATCACATCTACATGAAGACTACAGACAGAACTAGTCAACCCCATGCCCATCACATCTACATGAAGACTACAGACAGAACTAGTCAACCCCATGCCCATCACATCTACATGAAGACTACAGACAGAACTAGTCAACCCCATGCCCATCACATCTACATGAAGACTACAGACAGAACTAGTCAACCCCATGCCCATCACATCTACATGAAGACTACAGACAGAACTAGTCAACCCCATGCCCATCACATCTACATGAAGACTACAGACAGAACTAGTCAACCCCATGCCCATCACATCTACATGAAGACTACAGACAGAACTAGTCAACCCCATGCCCATCACATCTACATGAAGACTACAGACAGAACTAGTCAACCCCATGCCCATCACATCTACATGAAGACTACAGACAGAACTAGTCAACCATCGAAAAATACTTTGTAACACAAAACACTACAGAGGTTTAGGACTTACTTTTCCAGTATTGTCAAGGTACTTATTATGTGGAGAAAAAAAACGTTTCAGTGGAATTACTTTGACTTATTATGTCCTTAACCTCTTTTTTAGGTAAATGAGATGAGAAGATAGTGAAGATAAGAGGAAGAAGAGAGAGACCTGCCTGCTTTTGGGGTGAAATAAGGGGATGGGAGGTAGAGGAACTAGGGCTGCTGTGTCAGGCTGTGATTGTCAGACAGCAGAGAGCGGCCAAGCAGAGCGGTGCACAGAGTGAATATTGATGAGGTGGGTACAGTCCCCCAACAGTTAAATGTTCTCCTGCATTCTGATTCTCATGCCCACACACACACACACAGAGACGTGAGCACACATGCACATGAGGACACCCGCAAGCACACACACACCATACTTCAGGCCTAAGAGGCAGACTACTCAGGTCCATTTCCCTCTCTGTCACACAGGGAGAGCTAATAAACATACTGTAATCTGGGCATTAGGATAATCCAGGGAGAGAGAGAGGGAGGGGTGGAGGGAAGGAGGTAGGGAGGGAGAGAAGGAGGGAGGGAGGGAGAGAAAGAGGGAGGGGTGGAGGGAAGGAGGTATGGGTGGGGGGAGGGAGGGAGGGAGGGAGGGAGGGAGGGAGGGAGGGAGGGAGGGAGGGAGGGAGGGAGGGAGGGAGGGAGGGAGGGAGGGAGGGAGGGAGGGAGGGAGGGAGGGAGGGAGGAGTGGATGGAAGGAGGGAGGGGTGGATGGAAGGAGGGAGGGGTGGATGGAAAGGAGGGAGGGAGGGTGGATGGAGGGAGGAGGGGGAGGGAGGGAGGGAGGGAGGGAGGGAGGGAGGGAGGGAGGGAGGGAGGGAGGGAGGGAGGGAGGGAGGGAGGGAGGGAGGGGGAGAGGAGGGAGAGAAAGAGGAGAGGGAGGGAGAGAAAGAGGGAGGGGTGGAGGGAAGGAGGTATGGGTGGGGGGAAGGAGGGAGGGAGAGAAGGAGGGAGGAAGGGAGAGAAAGAGGGAGGGGTGGATGGGAGGGAGGGAGGGAGGGAGGGAGGGAGGGAGGGGGAGGGGGAGGGAGGGAGAGGGAGAGAAAGAGGGAGAGAAAGAGGGAGGGGGGAGGGAGGAGGTATGGGTGGGGGGGGAGGGAGGGAGGGAGGGAGGGAGGGAGGGAGGGGAGGGAGGGAGGGAGGGGGAGGGAGGGGAGGGAGGGAGGGAGGGAGGGAGGGAGGGTGGATGGAAGGAGGGAGGGAGGGAGGGAGGGGGGGGAAGGAGGGAGGGAGGGAGGGAGGTGGGAAGGTGGGAGGGAGGGAGAGAAGGAGGGAGGGAAACAGAGTGAAAGAGAGAGGACGGGGAAAAGGAGACTTAGATAAAGAGCACATTTAGAAACGGTTAGGTGGAGAAAGAATACAGAGTGGGTGAGGGTGCGACAGAGAGAGAGAGAAAGTGGGGAGATAGCAATGGAAAGAGAGAGAAAGTGGGAATGAGAGTGACAGAGAGAGAAAGTGGGGAGAGAGCAATGGAAAGAGAGAGAAAGTGGGAAGGAGAGAGCGACAGAGAGAGCGAGAGAAAGTGGGACGAGAGAGCGACAGAGAGAGAGAGAAAGTGGGAAGGAGAGAGCAATAGAAAGAGAGAGAAAGTGGGAAGGAGAGTGACAGAGAGAGAGAAAGTGGGAAGGAGAGAGCAACAGAAAGAAAGAGAAAGTGGGACGAGAGAGCGACAGAGAGAGAGAGAAAGTGGCAAGGAGAGAGCAATAGAAAGAGAGAGAAAGTGGGAAGGCTGAGAGAGACAGAGAGAGAGAGAAAGTGGGAAGGAGAGAGCAATAGAAACAGAGAGAAAGTGGGAAGGAGAGAGCGACAGAGAGAGAGAGAAAGTGGGGAGAGAGCAATAGAAAGAGAGAGAAAGTGGGAAGGAGAGAGCGACAGAGAGAGAGAGAAAGTGGGAAGGAGAGAGCAACAGAAAGAGAGATAAAGTGGGAAGGAGAGAGCAATAGAAAGAGAGAGAAAGTGGGAAGGAGAGAGTGACAAAAAGAGAGAGAAAGTGGGAAGGAGAGAGCAACAGAAAGAGAAAGAAAGTGAGAAGGAGAGAGCAACAGAGAGAGATAAAGTGGGAAGGAGAGAGTGACAGAGAGAGAGGGAAAGTGGGAAGCAGAGAGCGACAGAAAGAGATAGAAAGTGGGAAGGAGAGAGCGACAGAAAGAGAGAAAGTGGGAAGGAGAGAGTGACAGAAAGAGAGAGAAAGTGACAGAAGAGAGAGAAAGGAAGGAGAGAGCGACAGAAAGAGAGAAAGTGGGAAGGAGAGAGTGACAGAAAGAGAGAGAAAGTGAGAAGGAGAGAGCAACAGAGAGAGGAAAGAGAGAGTGACAGAGAGAGAGAGAGAAAGTGGGAAGGAGAGAGAGAGAGAGAGAGAGAGAGAGAGAGAGAGAGAGAGAGAGAGAGAGAGAGGAGAGAGTAACAGAGAGAGAGAGAAAGTGGGAAGGAGAGAGCGACAGAAAGAGGAAGGAGAGAGCGACAGAGAGAGAGAAAGTGGGAAGGAGAGTGACAGAGAGAGAAAGTGGGAAGGAGAGAGCAACAGAAAGAGAGAGAAAGGAGAGAGCGACTGAGAGAGAGAGAAAGTGGGAAGGGGAGAGCAACAGAGAGAGGAAGGAGAGAGTGACAGAGAGAAAGAGAAAGTGGGAAGGAGAGAGCGACAGAGAGAAAAAGTGGGAAGGAGAGAGCGACACAGAGAAAGAAAGTGGGAAGGAGAGAGCCGAGAAAGTGGAAAGGAGAGAGTGACAGAAAGAGAGAAAGTTAGAAGGAGCAAAATAGTTTTTGAAAGTATCTTGTGACTTCTATTCTCACTAGTCTGTTTTTCTCCCAGTTCTTTTTATCTGCCCAAAGTGTTCTCTCATGTGCTATTATTTTCCTCTAAATGTTCCCTCTTCTCTCCCTCTCTCTTGTTTTCCTTCACCTTGTACTCATCACTGCAGTGAATCTTTCACACAGAGTAGCCATTGTGCAAAGATTAGTGTAGTCTGTGCTGTACCTCTCAACGGGAACAATGCCACAATATCTCAGAACAATAGCTCTTACAACTGTACTAGTTTAGCTTTGTGAAGACACGTCTATCAATACGGTACACAGGAGTGATCCAATTCTGTTTCATAACAGACCAACTCTTCAGCCCTCCACACAGGAGAGGCCTCTCTATAGAGATGTGTGTATTCATAAGAGTAAAAAAAGTAGGGGTTTAGGGCAGAACCCATTCTATAGGTCTAAGTTGGGGTTTAGAGCAGAACCCATTCTATAGGTCTAAGTAGGGGTTTAGGTCAGAACCCATTCTATAGCTCTAAGTAAGGGTTTAGAGCAGAACCCATTCTATAGGTCTAAGTAGGGTTTAGAGCAGAACCCATTATATAGGTCTAAGTAGGGGGTTAGGTCAGAACCCATTCTATAGCTCTAAGTTGGGGTTTAGAGCAGAACCCATTCTATAGGTCTAAGTAGGGTTTAGAGCAGAACCCATTATATAGGGCTGAGTAGGGTTTAGAGCAGAACCCATTCTATAGGTTTAAGTAGGGGTTTAGAGCAGAACCCATTCTATAGGTCTAAGTAGGGGTTTAGAGCAGAACCCATTCTATCGGTCTAAGTAGGGGTTTAGAGCAGAACCCATTCTATAGGTCTAAGTTGGCGTTTAGAGCAGAACCCATTCTATAGGTCTAAGTAGGGTTTAAAGCAGAACCCATTCCATATGTCTAAGTAGGGTTTAGAGCAGAACCCATTCTATAGGTCTAAGTAGGGGGTTAGGTCAGAACCCATTCTATAGCTCTAAGTAGGGTTTAGAGCAGAACCCATTCTATAGGTCTACGTAGGGGTTTAGAGCAGAACCCATTCTATAGGTCTAAGTAGGGGTTTAGAGCAGAACCCATTCTATAGGTCTAAGTAGGGGTTTAGAGCAGAACCCATTATATAGCTCTACGTAGGGGTTTAGAGCAGAACCCATTCTATAGGTCTAAGTAGGGTTTAGAGCAGAACCCATTCTATAGGTCTAAGTAGGGTTTAGAGCAGAACCCATTATATAGCGCTAAGTAGGGTTTAGAGCAGAACCCATTCTATAGGTCTAAGTAGGGTTTAGAGCAGAACCCATTCTATAGGTCTAAGTAGGGTTTAGAGCAGAACCCATTCTATAGGTCTAAGTAGGGTTTAGAGCAGAACCCATTCTATAGGTCTAAGTAGGGTTTAGAGCAGAACCCATTCTATAGGTCTAAGTATTGTTTAGAGCAGAACCCATTCTATAGGTCTAAGTAGGGATTAGAGCAGAACCCATTCTATAGGTCTAAGTAGGGGTTTAGGTCAGAACCCATTCTATAGGTCTAAGTAGGGGTTTAGAGCAGAACCCATTCTATAGCTCTAAGTAGGGTTTAGAGCAGAACCCATTCTATAGGTCTAAGTAGGGTTTAGAGCAGAACCAATTCTATAGGTCTAAGTAGGGTTTAGAGCAGAACCCGTTCTATAGGTCTAAGTTGGGGTTTAGAGCAGAACCCATTCTATAGGTCTAAGTAGGGGTTTAGAGCAGAACCCATTCTATAGGTCTAAGTAGGGTTTAGAGTAGATCCCATTCTATAGGTCTAAGTAGGGGTTTAGGTCAGAACCCATTCTATAGGTCTAAGTAGAGGTTTAGAGCAGAACCCATTATATAGCTCTAAGTAGGGTTTAGAGCAGAACCCATTCTATAGGTCTAAGTAGGGTTTAGAGCAGAACCCATTCTATCGGTCTAAGTAGGGTTTAGAGCAGAACCCATTCTATAGGTCTAAGTAGGGTTTAGAGTAGATCCCATTCTATAGGTCTAAGTAGGGATTTAGGTCAGAACCCATTCTATAGGTCTAAGTAGGGGTTTAGAGCAGAACCCATTATATAGCTCTAAGTAGGGTTTAGAGCAGAACCCAGTCTGTAGGTCTAAGTAGGGTTTAGAGCAGAAGCAATTCTATAGGTCTAAGTAGGGTTTAAAGCAGAACCCATTCCATATGTCTAAGTGGGGTTTAGAGCAGAACCCATTCTATAGGTCTAAGTAGGGTTTAGAGCAGAACCCATTATATAGCGCTAAGTAGGGTTTAGAGCAGAACCCATTCTATAGGTCTAAGTAGGGTTTAGAGCAGAACCCATTCTATAGGTCTAAGTAGGGTTTAGAGCAGAACCCATTCTATAGGTCTAAGTAGGGTTTAGAGCAGAACCCATTCTATAGGTCTAAGTAGGGTTTAGAGCAGAACCCATTCTATAGGTCTAAGTAGGGTTTAGAGCAGAACCCATTCTATAGGTCTAAGTATTGTTTAGAGCAGAACCCATTCTATAGGTCTAAGTAGGGATTAGAGCAGAACCCATTCTATAGGTCTAAGTAGGGGTTTAGGTCAGAACCCATTCTATAGGTCTAAGTAGGGGTTTAGAGCAGAACCCATTCTATAGCTCTAAGTAGGGTTTAGAGCAGAACCCATTCTATAGGTCTAAGTAGGGTTTAGAGCAGAACCAATTCTATAGGTCTAAGTAGGGTTTAGAGCAGAACCAATTCTATAGGTCTAAGTAGGGTTTAGAGCAGAACCCATTCTATAGGTCTAAGTAGGGTTTAGAGCAGAACCCATTCTATAGGTCTAAGTATTGTTTAGAGCAGAACCCATTCTATAGGTCTAAGTAGGGATTAGAGCAGAACCCATTCTATAGGTCTAAGTAGGGGTTTAGGTCAGAACCCATTCTATAGGTCTAAGTAGGGGTTTAGAGCAGAACCCATTCTATAGCTCTAAGTAGGGTTTAGAGCAGAACCCATTCTATAGGTCTAAGTAGGGTTTAGAGCAGAACCAATTCTATAGGTCTAAGTAGGGTTTAGAGCAGAACCCGTTCTATAGGTCTAAGTTGGGGTTTAGAGCAGAACCCATTCTATAGGTCTAAGTAGGGGTTTAGAGCAGAACCCATTCTATAGGTCTAAGTAGGGTTTAGAGTAGAACCCATTCTATAGGTCTAAGTAGGGGTTTAGGTCAGAACCCATTCTATAGGTCTAAGTAGGGTTTAGAGCAGAACCCATTATATAGGGCTGAGTAGGGTTTAGAGCAGAACCCATTCTATAGGTTTAAGTAGGGGTTTAGAGCAGAACCCATTCTATAGGTCTAAGTAGGGGTTTAGAGCAGAACCCATTCTATCGGTCTAAGTAGGGGTTTAGAGCAGAACCCATTCTATAGGTCTAAGTTGGCGTTTAGAGCAGAACCCATTCTATAGGTCTAAGTAGGGTTTAAAGCAGAACCCATTCCATATGTCTAAGTAGGGTTTAGAGCAGAACCCATTCTATAGGTCTAAGTAGGGGTTAGGTCAGAACCCATTCTATAGCTCTAAGTAGGGTTTAGAGCAGAACCCATTCTATAGGTCTAAGTAGGGTTTAGAGCAGAACCCATTCTATAGGTCTAAGTAGGGGTTTAGAGCAGAACCCATTCTATAGGTCTAAGTAGGGGTTTAGAGCAGAACCCATTATATAGCTCTAAGTAGGGGTTTAGAGCAGAACCCATTCTATAGGTCTAAGTAGGGTTTAGAGCAGAACCCATTCTATAGGTCTAAGTAGGGTTTAGAGCAGAACCCATTATATAGCGCTAAGTAGGGTTTAGAGCAGAACCCATTCTATAGGTCTAAGTAGGGTTTAGAGCAGAACCCATTCTATAGGTCTAAGTAGGGTTTAGAGCAGAACCCATTCTATAGGTCTAAGTAGGGTTTAGAGCAGAACCCATTCTATAGGTCTAAGTAGGGTTTAGAGCAGAACCCATTCTATAGGTCTAAGTATTGTTTAGAGCAGAACCCATTCTATAGGTCTAAGTAGGGATTAGAGCAGAACCCATTCTATAGGTCTAAGTAGGGGTTTAGGTCAGAACCCATTCTATAGGTCTAAGTAGGGGTTTAGAGCAGAACCCATTCTATAGCTCTAAGTAGGGTTTAGAGCAGAACCCATTCTATAGGTCTAAGTAGGGTTTAGAGCAGAACCAATTCTATAGGTCTAAGTAGGGTTTAGAGCAGAACCCGTTCTATAGGTCTAAGTTGGGGTTTAGAGCAGAACCCATTCTATAGGTCTAAGTAGGGGTTTAGAGCAGAACCCATTCTATAGGTCTAAGTAGGGTTTAGAGTAGATCCCATTCTATAGGTCTAAGTAGGGGTTTAGGTCAGAACCCATTCTATAGGTCTAAGTAGAGGTTTAGAGCAGAACCCATTATATAGCTCTAAGTAGGGTTTAGAGCAGAACCCATTCTATAGGTCTAAGTAGGGTTTAGAGCAGAACCCATTCTATCGGTCTAAGTAGGGTTTAGAGCAGAACCCATTCTATAGGTCTAAGTAGGGTTTAGAGTAGATCCCATTCTATAGGTCTAAGTAGGGATTTAGGTCAGAACCCATTCTATAGGTCTAAGTAGGGGTTTAGAGCAGAACCCATTATATAGCTCTAAGTAGGGTTTAGAGCAGAACCCAGTCTGTAGGTCTAAGTAGGGTTTAGAGCAGAAGCAATTCTATAGGTCTAAGTAGGGTTTAAAGCAGAACCCATTCCATATGTCTAAGTGGGGTTTAGAGCAGAACCCATTCTATAGGTCTAAGTAGGGTTTAGAGCAGAACCCATTATATAGCGCTAAGTAGGGTTTAGAGCAGAACCCATTCTATAGGTCTAAGTAGGGGTTTAGAGCAGAACCCATTCTATAGGTCTAAGTAGGGTTTAGAGCAGAACCCATTCTATAGGTCTAAGTAGGGTTTAGAGCAGAACCCATTCTATAGGTCTAAGTAGGGTTTAGAGCAGAACCCATTCTATAGGTCTAAGTAGGGTTTAGAGCAGAACCCATTCTATAGGTCTAAGTATTGTTTAGAGCAGAACCCATTCTATAGGTCTAAGTAGGGATTAGAGCAGAACCCATTCTATAGGTCTAAGTAGGGGTTTAGGTCAGAACCCATTCTATAGGTCTAAGTAGGGGTTTAGAGCAGAACCCATTCTATAGCTCTAAGTAGGGTTTAGAGCAGAACCCATTCTATAGGTCTAAGTAGGGTTTAGAGCAGAACCAATTCTATAGGTCTAAGTAGGGTTTAGAGCAGAACCCATTCTATAGGTCTAAGTAGGGTTTAGAGCAGAACCCATTCTATAGGTCTAAGTAGGGTTTAGAGCAGAACCCATTCTATAGGTCTAAGTATTGTTTAGAGCAGAACCCATTCTATAGGTCTAAGTAGGGATTAGAGCAGAACCCATTCTATAGGTCTAAGTAGGGGTTTAGGTCAGAACCCATTCTATAGGTCTAAGTAGGGGTTTAGAGCAGAACCCATTCTATAGCTCTAAGTAGGGTTTAGAGCAGAACCCATTCTATAGGTCTAAGTAGGGTTTAGAGCAGAACCAATTCTATAGGTCTAAGTAGGGTTTAGAGCAGAACCATTCTATAGGTCTAAGTTGGGGTTTAGAGCAGAACCCATTCTATAGGTCTAAGTAGGGTTTAGAGCAGAACCCATTCTATAGGTCTAAGTAGGGTTTAGAGCAGATCCCATTCTATAGGTCTAAGTAGGGGTTTAGGTCAGAACCCATTCTATAGGTCTAAGTAGAGGTTTAGAGCAGAACCCATTATATAGCTCTAAGTAGGGTTTAGAGCAGAACCCATTCTATAGGTCTAAGTAGGGTTTAGAGCAGAACCCATTCTATCGGTCTAAGTAGGGTTTAGAGCAGAACCCATTCTATAGGTCTAAGTAGGGTTTAGAGTAGATCCCATTCTATAGGTCTAAGTAGGGATTTAGGTCAGAACCCATTCTATAGGTCTAAGTAGGGGTTTAGAGCAGAACCCATTATATAGCTCTAAGTAGGGTTTAGAGCAGAACCCAGTCTGTAGGTCTAAGTAGGGTTTAGAGCAGAAGCAATTCTATAGGTCTAAGTAGGGTTTAAAGCAGAACCCATTCCATATGTCTAAGTGGGGTTTAGAGCAGAACCCATTCTATAGGTCTAAGTAGGGTTTAGAGCAGAACCCATTATATAGCGCTAAGTAGGGTTTAGAGCAGAACCCATTCTATAGGTCTAAGTAGGGGTTTAGAGCAGAACCCATTCTATAGGTCTAAGTAGGGTTTAGAGCAGAACCCATTCTATAGGTCTAAGTAGGGTTTAGAGCAGAACCCATTCTATAGGTCTAAGTAGGGTTTAGAGCAGAACCCATTCTATAGGTCTAAGTAGGGTTTAGAGCAGAACCCATTCTATAGGTCTAAGTATTGTTTAGAGCAGAACCCATTCTATAGGTCTAAGTAGGGATTAGAGCAGAACCCATTCTATAGGTCTAAGTAGGGGTTTAGGTCAGAACCCATTCTATAGGTCTAAGTAGGGGTTTAGAGCAGAACCCATTCTATAGCTCTAAGTAGGGTTTAGAGCAGAACCCATTCTATAGGTCTAAGTAGGGTTTAGAGCAGAACCAATTCTATAGGTCTAAGTAGGGTTTAGAGCAGAACCAATTCTATAGGTCTAAGTAGGGTTTAGAGCAGGTTCTATAGGTCTAAGTTGGGGTTTAGAGCAGAACCCATTCTATAGGTCTAAGTAGGGGTTTAGAGCAGAACCCATTCTATAGGTCTAAGTAGGGTTTAGAGTAGATCCCATTCTATAGGTCTAAGTAGGGGTTTAGGTCAGAACCCATTCTATAGGTCTAAGTAGGGTTTAGAGCAGAACCCATTATATAGCTCTAAGTAGGGTTTAGAGCAGAACCCATTCTATAGGTCTAAGTAGGGTTTAGAGCAGAACCCATTCTATCGGTCTAAGTAGGGTTTAGAGCAGAACCCATTCTATAGGTCTAAGTAGGGTTTAGAGTAGATCCCATTCTATAGGTCTAAGTAGGGATTTAGGTCAGAACCCATTCTATAGGTCTAAGTAGGGGTTTAGAGCAGAACCCATTATATAGCTCTAAGTAGGGTTTAGAGCAGAACCCAGTCTGTAGGTCTAAGTAGGGTTTAGAGCAGAAGCAATTCTATAGGTCTAAGTAGGGTTTAAAGCAGAACCCATTCCATATGTCTAAGTGGGGTTTAGAGCAGAACCCATTCTATAGGTCTAAGTAGGGTTTAGAGCAGAACCCATTATATAGCGCTAAGTAGGGTTTAGAGCAGAACCCATTCTATAGGTCTAAGTAGGGTTTAGAGCAGAACCCATTATATAGCTCTACGTAGGGGTTTAGAGCAGAACCCATTCTATAGGTCTAAGTCGGGGTTTAGAGCAGAACCCATTCTATAGGTCTAAGTAGGGTTTAGAGCAGAACCCATTCTATAGGTCTAAGTAGGGGTTAGAGCAGAACCCATTCTATAGGTCTAAGTAGGGGTTTAGAGCAGAACCCATTCTATAGGTCTAAGTAGGGTTTAGAGCAGAACCCATTCTATAGGTCTAAGTAGGGGTTTAGGTCAGAACATATTCTATAGGTCTAAGTAGGGGTTTAGAGCAGAACCCATTCTATAGCTCTAAGTAGGGTTTAGAGCAGAACCCATTCTATAGGTCTAAGTAGGGGTTTAGAGCAGAACCCATTCTATAGGTCTAAGTAGGGTTTAGAGCAGAACCCATTCTATAGGTCTAAGTAGGGGTTTAGAGCAGAACCCATTCTATAGGTCTAAGTATTGTTTAGAGCAGAACCCGTTCTATAGGTCTAAGTAGGGATTAGAGCAGAACCCATTCTATAGGTCTAAGTAGGGGTTTAGGTCAGAACCCATTCTATAGGTCTAAGTAGGGGTTTAGAGCAGAACCCATTCTATAGCTCTAAGTAGGGTTTAGAGCAGAACCCATTCTATAGGTCTAAGTAGGGTTTAGAGCAGAACCCATTCTATAGGTCTAAGTAGGGGTTTAGGTCAGAACCCATTCTATAGGTTTAAGTAGGAGTTTAGAGCAGAACCCATTATTTTGGTCTAAGTAGGGTTTAGAGCAGAACCCATTCTATAGGTCTAAGTATGGGTTTAGAGCAGAACCCATTCTATAGGTCTAAGTTGGGGTTTAGAGCAGAACCCATTCTATATGTCTAAGTAGGGTTTAGAGCAGAACCCATTCTATAGGTCTAAGTAGGGTTTAGAGCAGAACCCATTATATAGCACTAAGTAGGGTTTAGAGCAGAACCCATTCCATAGGTCTAAGTAGGGGTTTAGAGCAGAACCCATTATATAGCTCTAAGTAGGGGTTTAGGTCAGAACCCATTCTATAGGTCTAAGTAGGGGTTTAGGTCAGAACCCATTCTATAGGTCTAAGTAGGGTTTAGAGCAGAACCCATTATATGGCGCTAAGTAGGGTTTAGAGCAGAACCCATTCTATAGGTCTAAGTAGGGGTTTAGAGCAGAACCCACTCTATAGGTCTAAGTAGGGTTTAGAGCAGAACCCATTATATAGCGCTAAGTAGGGTTTAGAGCAGAACCCATTATATAGCGCTAAGTAGGGTTTAGAGCAGAACCCATTCTATAGGACTAAGTAGGGGTTTAGAGCAGAACCCATTCTATAGGTCTAAGTAGGGTTTAGAGCAGAACCCATTCTATAGGTCTAAGTAGGGGTTTAGAGCAGAACCCATTCTAAAGGTCTAAGTAGGGTTTAGAGCAGAACAAATTCTATAGGTCTAAGTAGGGTTTAGAGCAGAACCCATTCTATAGGTCTAAGTAGGGTTTAGAGTAGATCCCATTCTATAGGTCTAAGTAGGGGTTTAGGTCAGAACCCATTCTATAGGTCTAAGTAGGGTTTAGAGCAGAACCCATTCTATAGGTCTAAGTAGGGTTTAGAGCAGAACCCGTTCTATAGGTCTAAGTTGGGGTTTAGAGCAGAACCCATTCTATAGGTCTAAGTAGGGGTTTAGAGCAGAACCCATTCTATAGGTCTAAGTAGGGTTTAGAGCAGAACCCATTCTATAGGTCTAAGTAGGGTTTAGAGTAGATCCCATTCTATAGGTCTAAGTAGGGGTTTAGGTCAGAACCCATTCTATAGGTCTAAGTAGGGTTTAGAGCAGAACCCATTATATAGCTCTAAGTAGGGTTTAGAGCAGAACCCATTCTATAGGTCTAAGTAGGGTTTAGAGCAGAACCCATTCTATAGGTCTAAGTAGGGTTTAGAGCAGAACCCATTCTATAGGTCTAAGTAGGGTTTAGAGTAGATCCCATTCTATAGGTCTAAGTAGGGATTTAGGTCAGAACCCATTCTATAGGTCTAAGTAGGGGTTTAGAGCAGAACCCATTATATAGCTCTAAGTAGGGTTTAGAGCAGAACCCAGTCTGTAGGTCTAAGTAGGGTTTAGAGCAGAACCAATTCTATAGGTCTAAGTAGGGTTTAAAGCAGAACCCATTCCATATGTCTTAATGGGGTTTAGAGCAGAACCCATTCTATAGGTCTAAGTAGGGTTTAGAGCAGAACCCATTCTATAGGTCTAAGTAGGGATTAGAGCAGAACCCATTCTATAGGTCTAAGTAGGGGTTTAGGTCAGAAACCATTCTATAGGTCTAAGTAGGGGTTTAGAGCAGAACCCATTCTATAGCTCTAAGTAGGGTTTAGAGCAGAACCCATTCTATAGGTCTAAGTAGGGTTTAGGTCAGAACCCATTCTATAGGTCTAAGTAGGGTTTAGAGCAGAACAGATTCTATAGGTCTAAGTAGGGTTTAGAGCAGAACCCATTCTATAGGTCTAAGTAGGGTTTAGAGTAGATCCCATTCTATAGGTCTAAGTAGGGGTTTAGGTCAGAACCCATTCTATAGGTCTAAGTAGGGTTTAGAGCAGAACCCATTCTATAGGTCTAAGTAGGGTTTAGAGCAGAACCCGTTCTATAGGTCTAAGTTGGGGTTTAGAGCAGAACCCATTCTATAGGTCTAAGTAGGGGTTTAGAGCAGAACCCATTCTATAGGTCTAAGTAGGGTTTAGAGCAGAACCCATTCTATAGGTCTAAGTAGGGTTTAGAGTAGATCCCATTCTATAGGTCTAAGTAGGGGTTTAGGTCAGAACCCATTCTATAGGTCTAAGTAGAGGTTTAGAGCAGAACCCATTATATAGCTCTAAGTAGGGTTTAGAGCAGAACCCATTCTATAGGTCTAAGTAGGGTTTAGAGCAGAACCCATTCTATAGGTCTAAGTAGGGTTTAGAGCAGAACCCATTCTATAGGTCTAAGTAGGGTTTAGAGTAGATCCCATTCTATAGGTCTAAGTAGGGATTTAGGTCAGAACCCATTCTATAGGTCTAAGTAGGGGTTTAGAGCAGAACCCATTATATAGCTCTAAGTAGGGTTTAGAGCAGAACCCAGTCTGTAGGTCTAAGTAGGGTTTAGAGCAGAACCAATTCTATAGGTCTAAGTAGGGTTTAAAGCAGAACCCATTCCATATGTCTTAGTGGGGTTTAGAGCAGAACCCATTCTATAGGTCTAAGTAGGGTTTAGAGCAGAACCCATTCTATAGGTCTAAGTAGGGATTAGAGCAGAACCCATTCTATAGGTCTAAGTAGGGGTTTAGGTCAGAAACCATTCTATAGGTCTAAGTAGGGGTTTAGAGCAGAACCCATTCTATAGCTCTAAGTAGGGTTTAGAGCAGAACCCATTCTATAGGTCTAAGTAGGGTTTAGGTCAGAACCCATTCTATAGGTCTAAGTAGGGTTTAGAGCAGAACAGATTCTATAGGTCTAAGTAGGGTTTAGAGCAGAACCCATTCTATAGGTCTAAGTAGGGTTTAGAGTAGAACCCATTCTATAGGTCTAAGTAGGGGTTTAGGTCAGAACCCATTCTATAGGTCTAAGTAGGGTTTAGAGCAGAACCCATTCTATAGGTCTAAGTAGGGTTTAGAGCAGAACCCGTTCTATAGGTCTAAGTTGGAGTTTAGAGCAGAACCCATTCTATAGGTCTAAGTAGGGGTTTAGAGCAGAACCCATTCTATAGGTCTAAGTAGGGTTTAGAGCAGAACCCATTCTATAGGTCTAAGTAGGGTTTAGAGTAGATCCCATTCTATAGGTCTAAGTAGGGGTTTAGGTCAGAACCCATTCTATAGGTCTAAGTAGAGGTTTAGAGCAGAACCCATTATATAGCTCTAAGTAGGGTTTAGAGCAGAACCCATTCTATAGGTCTAAGTAGGGTTTAGAGCAGAACCCATTCTATAGGTCTAAGTAGGGTTTAGAGCAGAACCCATTCTATAGGTCTAAGTAGGGTTTAGAGTAGATCCCATTCTATAGGTCTAAGTAGGGATTTAGGTCAGAACCCATTCTATAGGTCTAAGTAGGGGTTTAGAGCAGAACCCATTATATAGCTCTAAGTAGGGTTTAGAGCAGAACCCAGTCTGTAGGTCTAAGTAGGGTTTAGAGCAGAACCAATTATATAGGTCTAAGTAGGGTTTAAAGCAGAACCCATTCCATATGTCTTAGTGGGGTTTAGAGCAGAACCCATTCTATAGGTCTAAGTAGGGTTTAGAGCAGAACCCATTCTATAGGTCTAAGTAGGGATTAGAGCAGAACCCATTCTATAGGTCTAAGTAGGGGTTTAGGTCAGAAACCATTCTATAGGTCTAAGTAGGGGTTTAGAGCAGAACCCATTCTATAGCTCTAAGTAGGGTTTAGAGCAGAACCCATTCTATAGGTCTAAGTAGGGTTTAGGTCAGAACCCATTCTATAGGTCTAAGTAGGGTTTAGAGCAGAACCCATTATATGGCGCTAAGTAGGGTTTAAAGCAGAACCCATTCTATAGGTCTAAGTAGGGGTTTAGAGCAGAACCCACTCTATAGGTCTAAGTAGGGTTTAGAGCAGAACCCATTCTATAGGTCTAAGTAGGGTTTAGAGCAGAACCCATTCTATAGGTCTAAGTAGGGTTTAGAGCAGAACCCATTCTATAGGTCTAAGTAGGGTTTAGAGCAGAACCCATTCTATATGTCTAAGTAGGGTTTAGAGCAGAACCCATTCTATAGGTCTAAGTTGGGGTTTAGAGCAGAACCCATTCTATATGTCTAAGTAGGGTTTAGAGCAGAACCCATTCTATAGGTCTAAGTAGGGTTTAGAGCAGAACCCATTATATAGCTCTAAGTAGGGGTTTAGGTCAGAACCCATTCTATATGTCTAAGTAGGGTTTAGAGCAGAACCCATTATATAGCTCTACGTAGGGGTTTAGAGCAGAACCCATTCTATAGGTCTAAGTCAGGGTTTAGAGCAGAACCCATTCTATAGGTCTAAGTAGGGTTTAGAGCAGAACCCATTCTATATGTCTAAGTAGGGTTTAGAGCAGAACCCATTCTATAGGTCTAAGTTGGGGTTTAGAGCAGAACCCATTCTATATGTCTAAGTAGGGTTTAGAGCAGAACCCATTCTATAGGTCTAAGTAGGGTTTAGAGCAGAACCCATTATATAGCTCTAAGTAGGGGTTTAGGTCAGAACCCATTCTATATGTCTAAGTAGGGTTTAGAGCAGAACCCATTATATAGCTCTACGGAGGGGTTTAGAGCAGAACCCATTCTATAGGTCTAAGTCGGGGTTTAGAGCAGAACCCATTCTATAGGTCTAAGTAGGGTTTAGAGCAGAACCCATTCTATATGTCTAAGTAGGGGTTAGAGCAGAACCCATTCTATAGGTCTAAGTAGGGGTTTAGAGCAGAACCCATTCTATATGTCTAAGTAGGGTTTAGAGCAGAACCCATTCTATAGGTCTAAGTAGGGGTTTAGAACAGAACCCATTCTATAGGTCTAAGTGGGGTTTAGAGCAGAACCCATTCTATAGGTCTAAGTAGGGTTTAGAGCAGAACCCATTCTATAGGTCTAAGTAGGGGTTTAGGTCAGAACACATTCTATAGGTCTAAGTAGGGGTTTAGAGCAGAACCCATTCTATAGCTCTAAGTAGGGTTTAGAGCAGAACCCATTCTATAGGTCTAAGTAGGGGTTTAGAGCAGAACCCATTCTATAGGTCTAAGTAGGGTTTAGAACAGAACCCATTCTATAGGTCTAAGTAGGGATTTAGAGCAGAACCCATTCTATAGGTCTAAGTATTGTTTAGAGCAGAACCCATTCTATAGGTCTAAGTAGGGATTAGAGCAGAACCCATTCTATAGGTCTAAGTAGGGGTTTAGGTCAGAACCCATTCTATAGGTCTAAGTAGGGGTTTAGAGCAGAACCCATTCTATAGCTCTAAGTAGGGTTTAGAGCAGAACCCATTCTATAGGTCTAAGTAGGGTTTAGAGCAGAACCCATTCTATAGGTCTAAGTAGGGTTTAGAGCAGAACCCATTATATAGCGCTAAGTAGGGTTTAGAGCAGAACCCATTCCATAGGTCTAAGTAGGGGTTTAGAGCAGAACCCATTATATAGCTCTACGTAGGGGTTTAGAGCAGAACCCATTCTATAGGTCTAAGTACGGGTTTAGGTCAGAACCCATTCTATAGGTCTAAGTAGGGTTTAGAGCAGAACCCATTCTATATGTCTAAGTAGGGTTTAGAGCAGAACCCATTCTATAGGTCTAAGTAGGGTTTAGAGCAGAACCCATTATATAGCTCTAAGTAGGGGTTTAGGTCAGAACCCATTCTATAGGTCTAAGTAGGGGCTTAGGTCAGAACCCATTCTATAGGTCTAAGTAGGGGTCTAGGTCAGAACCCATTCTATAGGTCTAAGTAGGAGTTTAGGTCAGAACCCATTCTATAGGTCTAAGTAGGGGTTTAGAGCAGAACCCATTATATAGCTCTAAGTAGGGGTTTAGAGCAGAACCCATTCTATAGGTCTAAGTAGGGTTTAGAGCAGAACCCATTTTATAGTTCTAAGTAGGGGTTTAGAGCAGAACACATTCTATAGGTCTAAGTAGGGGTTTAGAGCAGAACCCATTATATAGCGCTAAGTAGGGTTTAGAGCAGAACCCATTCCATAGGTCTAAGTAGGGGTTTAGAGCAGAACCCATTCTATAGGTCTAAGTAGGGTTTAGAGCAGAACCCATTCTATAGGTCTAAGTAGGGGTTTAGAGCAGAACCCATTCTATAGCTCTAAGTAGGGTTTAGAGCAGAACCCATTCTATAGGTCTAAGTAGGGTTTAGGTCAGAACCCATTCTATAGGTCTAAGTAGGGTTTAGAGCAGAACCCATTATATGGCGCTAAGTAGGGTTTAAAGCAGAACCCATTCTATAGGTCTAAGTAGGGGTTTAGAGCAGAACCCACTCTATAGGTCTAAGTAGGGTTTAGAGCAGAACCCATTCTATAGGTCTAAGTAGGGTTTAGAGCAGAACCCATTCTATAGGTCTAAGTAGGGTTTAGAGCAGAACCCATTCTATAGGTCTAAGTAGGGTTTAGAGCAGAACCCATTCTATATGTCTAAGTAGGGTTTAGAGCAGAACCCATTCTATAGGTCTAAGTTGGGGTTTAGAGCAGAACCCATTCTATATGTCTAAGTAGGGTTTAGAGCAGAACCCATTCTATAGGTCTAAGTAGGGTTTAGAGCAGAACCCATTATATAGCTCTAAGTAGGGGTTTAGGTCAGAACCCATTCTATATGTCTAAGTAGGGTTTAGAGCAGAACCCATTATATAGCTCTACGTAGGGGTTTAGAGCAGAACCCATTCTATAGGTCTAAGTCGGGGTTTAGAGCAGAACCCATTCTATAGGTCTAAGTAGGGTTTAGAGCAGAACCCATTCTATATGTCTAAGTAGGGTTTAGAGCAGAACCCATTCCATAGGTCTAAGTTGGGGTTTAGAGCAGAACCCATTCTATATGTCTAAGTAGGGTTTAGAGCAGAACCCATTCTATAGGTCTAAGTAGGGTTTAGAGCAGAACCCATTATATAGCTCTAAGTAGGGGTTTAGGTCAGAACCCATTCTATATGTCTAAGTAGGGTTTAGAGCAGAACCCATTATATAGCTCTACGGAGGGGTTTAGAGCAGAACCCATTCTATAGGTCTAAGTCGGGGTTTAGAGCAGAACCCATTATATAGGTCTAAGTAGGGTTTAGAGCAGAACCCATTCTATAGGTCTAAGTAGGGGTTAGAGCAGAACCCATTCTATAGGTCTAAGTAGGGGTTTAGAGCAGAACCCATTCTATATGTCTAAGTAGGGTTTAGAGCAGAACCCATTCTATAGGTCTAAGTAGGGGTTTAGAACAGAACCCATTCTATAGGTCTAAGTGGGGTTTAGAGCAGAACCCATTCTATAGGTCTAAGTAGGGTTTAGAGCAGAACCCATTCTATAGGTCTAAGTAGGGGTTTAGGTCAGAACACATTCTATAGGTCTAAGTAGGGGTTTAGAGCAGAACCCATTCTATAGCTCTAAGTAGGGTTTAGAGCAGAACCCATTCTATAGGTCTAAGTAGGGGTTTAGAGCAGAACCCATTCTATAGGTCTAAGTAGGGTTTAGAACAGAACCCATTCTATAGGTCTAAGTAGGGATTTAGAGCAGAACCCATTCTATAGGTCTAAGTATTGTTTAGAGCAGAACCCATTCTATAGGTCTAAGTAGGGATTAGAGCAGAACCCATTCTATAGGTCTAAGTAGGGGTTTAGGTCAGAACCCATTCTATAGGTCTAAGTAGGGGTTTAGAGCAGAACCCATTCTATAGCTCTAAGTAGGGTTTAGAGCAGAACCCATTCTATAGGTCTAAGTAGGGTTTAGAGCAGAACCCATTCTATAGGTCTAAGTAGGGTTTAGAGCAGAACCCATTATATAGCGCTAAGTAGGGTTTAGAGCAGAACCCATTCCATAGGTCTAAGTAGGGGTTTAGAGCAGAACCCATTATATAGCTCTACGTAGGGGTTTAGAGCAGAACCCATTCTATAGGTCTAAGTACGGGTTTAGGTCAGAACCCATTCTATAGGTCTAAGTAGGGTTTAGAGCAGAACCCATTCTATATGTCTAAGTAGGGTTTAGAGCAGAACCCATTCTATAGGTCTAAGTAGGGGTTTAGAACAGAACCCATTCTATAGGTCTAAGTGGGGTTTAGAGCAGAACCCATTCTATAGGTCTAAGTAGGGTTTAGAGCAGAACCCATTCTATAGGTCTAAGTAGGGGTTTAGGTCAGAACACATTCTATAGGTCTAAGTAGGGGTTTAGAGCAGAACCCATTCTATAGCTCTAAGTAGGGTTTAGAGCAGAACCCATTCTATAGGTCTAAGTAGGGGTTTAGAGCAGAACCCATTCTATAGGTCTAAGTAGGGTTTAGAACAGAACCCATTCTATAGGTCTAAGTAGGGATTTAGAGCAGAACCCATTCTATAGGTCTAAGTATTGTTTAGAGCAGAACCCATTCTATAGGTCTAAGTAGGGATTAGAGCAGAACCCATTCTATAGGTCTAAGTAGGGGTTTAGGTCAGAACCCATTCTATAGGTCTAAGTAGGGGTTTAGAGCAGAACCCATTCTATAGCTCTAAGTAGGGTTTAGAGCAGAACCCATTCTATAGGTCTAAGTAGGGTTTAGAGCAGAACCCATTCTATAGGTCTAAGTAGGGTTTAGAGCAGAACCCATTATATAGCGCTAAGTAGGGTTTAGAGCAGAACCCATTCCATAGGTCTAAGTAGGGGTTTAGAGCAGAACCCATTATATAGCTCTACGTAGGGGTTTAGAGCAGAACCCATTCTATAGGTCTAAGTACGGGTTTAGGTCAGAACCCATTCTATAGGTCTAAGTAGGGTTTAGAGCAGAACCCATTCTATATGTCTAAGTAGGGTTTAGAGCAGAACCCATTCTATAGGTCTAAGTAGGGTTTAGAGCAGAACCCATTATATAGCTCTAAGTAGGGGTTTAGGTCAGAACCCATTCTATAGGTCTAAGTAGGGGCTTAGGTCAGAACCCATTCTATAGGTCTAAGTAGGGGTCTAGGTCAGAACCCATTCTATAGGTCTAAGTAGGAGTTTAGGTCAGAACCCATTCTATAGGTCTAAGTAGGGGTTTAGAGCAGAACCCATTATATAGCTCTAAGTAGGGGTTTAGAGCAGAACCCATTCTATAGGTCTAAGTAGGGTTTAGAGCAGAACCCATTTTATAGTTCTAAGTAGGGGTTTAGAGCAGAACACATTCTATAGGTCTAAGTAGGGGTTTAGAGCAGAACCCATTATATAGCGCTAAGTAGGGTTTAGAGCAGAACCCATTCCATAGGTCTAAGTAGGGGTTTAGAGCAGAACCCATTCTATAGGTCTAAGTAGGGTTTAGAGCAGAACCCATTCTATAGGTCTAAGTAGGGGTTTAGAGCAGAACACATTCTATAGGTCTAAGTAGGGTTTAGAGCAGAACCCATTCTATAGGTCTAAGTTGGGGTTTAGAGCAGAACCCATTCTATAGGTCTAAGTAGGGGTTTAGAGCAGAACCCATTCTATAGGTCTAAGTAGGGTTTAGAGCAGAACCCATTCTATAGGTCTAAGTAGGGGTTTAGAGCAGAACCCATTCTATAGGTCTAAGTATTGTTTAGAGCAGAACCCATTCTATAGGTCTAAGTAGGGATTAGAGCAGGACCCATTCTATAGGTCTAAGTAGGGGTTTAGGTCAGAACCCATTCTATAGGTCTAAGTAGGGGTTTAGAGCAGAACCCATTCTATAGCTCTAAGTAGGGTTTAGAGCAGAACCCATTCTATAGGTCTAAGTAGGGTTTAGAGCAGAACCCATTCTATAGGTCTAAGTAGGGTTTAGAGCAGAACCCATTATATAGCGCTAAGTAGGGTTTAGAGCAGAACCCATTCCATAGGTCTAAGTAGGGGTTTAGAGCAGAACCCATTATATAGCTCTACGTAGGGGTTTAGAGCAGAACCCATTCTATAGGTCTAAGTACGGGTTTAGGTCAGAACCCATTCTATAGGTCTAAGTAGGGTT
>NC_060185.1:13064784-13109784 GCF_021184085.1 Oncorhynchus gorbuscha | reverse complement strand
TAAGACCAAAATAATGGTGTTCCAAAAAGGTCCAGTCACCAGGACCACAAATACAAATTCCATCTAGACACTGTTGCCCTAGAGCACACAAAAAACTATACATACCTTGGCCTAAACATCAGCGCCACAGGTAACTTCCACAAAGCTGTGAACGATCTGAGAGACAAGGCAAGAAGGGCATTCTATGCCATCAAAAGAAACATAAATTTCAACATACCAATTAGGATTTGGCTAAAAATACTTGAATCAGTCATAGAGCCCATTGCCCTTTATGGTTGTGAGGTCTGGGGTCCGCTCACCAACCAAGACTTCACAAAATGGGACAAACACCAAATTGAGACTCTGCACGCAGAATTCTGCAAAAATATCCTCCGTGTACAACGTAAAACACCAAATAATGCATGCAGAGCAGAATTAGGCCGATACCCACTAATTATCAAAATCCAGAAAAGAGCCGTTAAATTCTACAACCACCTAAAAGGAAGCGATTCACAAACCTTCCATAACAAAGCCATCACCTACAGAGAGATGAACCTGGAGAAGAGTCCCCTAAGCAAGCTGGTCCTGGGGCTCTGTTCACAAACACAAACACACCCTATAGAGCCCCAGGACAACAGCACAATTAGACCCAACCAAATCATGAGAAAACAAAAAGATAATTACTTAACACATTGGAAAGAATTAACAAAAAAACTGAGCAAACTAGAATGCTATTTGGCCCTACACAGAGAGTACACAGCGGCAGAATACCTGACCACTGTGACTGACCCAAAATTAAGGAAAGCTTTGTCTATGTACAGACTCAGTGAGCATAGCCTTGCTATTGAGAAAGGCCGCCGTAGGCAGTCATGGCTCTCAAGAGAAGACAGGCAATGTGCTCACTGCCCACAAAATGAGGTGGAAACTGAGCTGCACTTCCTAACCTCCTGCCCAATGTATGACCATATTAGAGAGACATATTTCCCCCAGATTACACAGATCCACAAAGAATTCGAAAACAAATCCAATTTTGAAAAACTCCCATATCTTTTGGGTGAAATTCCACAGTGTGCCATCACAGCAGCAAGATTTGTGACCTGTTGCCACGAGAAAAGGGCAACCAGTGAAGAACAAACACCATTGTAAATACAACCCATATTTATGCTTATTCATTTTATCTTGTGTCCTTTAACTATTTGTACATTGTATATATATATATATATATAATATGACATTTGTAATGTCTTTACTGTTTTTAAACTTCTGTATGTGTAATGTTTACTGTTAATTTTTGTTGTTTTTCACTTTATATATTCACTTTGTATGTTGTCTACCTCACTTGCTTTGGCAATGTTAACACATGTTTCCCATGCCAATAAAGCCCTTGAATTGAATTGAATTGAATTGAATTGAGAGAGAGAGACAGAGAGAGAGAGAGACAGAGAGAGAGACAAAGAGAGAGAGAGAGAAAGACAGAGACAGAGAGACAGAGAGACAGAGACAGAGAGACAGAGAGAGAGAGAGAGACAGAGAGAGAGAGAGAGAGAGAGAGAGAGAGAGAGAGAGAGAGAGAGAGAGAGAGAGAGACAGAGAGACAGAGAGACAGAGAGACAGAGACAGAGAGACAGAGAGAGAGAGAGAGAGAGAGAGAGAGAGAGAGAGAGAGAGAGAGAGAGAGAGAGAGAGAGAGAGAGAGAGAGAGAGAGAGACATCATCCATTACTCACAGAACGTTAGTGTTTATACCTTACATATCACACTGTTATAACTACTGTTCCTGGGTCTGTCGTTAACACTCTGTTATAACTACTGTTCCTGGGTCTGTCGTTAACACTCTGTTATAACTACTGTTCCTGGGTCTGTCGTTAACACTCTGTTATAACTACTGTTCCTGGAGAGAGAGCGGAGAGAGATGTTGTGCAAGTGTGTTCTGCTCAACATTCGATCTGGCTAGTAGTCTGGTGAAAGATGTACCGGCGCCACACATCTGGACTCCAGTGCGTGTCACCAGTCCGGTGCCACCTGTACCGGCTCTACGCACTAGGCCTCCAGTGCGCATTCACGGTCCAGAGCTTCCGGCAACAGTTCCCAGTCCAAAGCTTCCGGCAACAGTTCCCAGTCTAGAGCTTCTGGCAACGGTTCCCAGTCCAGAGCTTCTGGCAACGGTTCCCAGTCCAGAGCTTCCGGCGATGGTCCGGAACCTCCTGCGATGGTCCACGTTCCGGAACCTCCTGCGACGGTCCACGGTCCGGAACCTTCTGCGACGGTCCACGGTCCGGAACCTCCTGTGACGGTCCACGGTCCGGAACCTCCTGCGACGGTCCCCGGTCCGGAACCTCCTGCGACGGTCCAACGGTCCAGAGCTTCCAGGAAAGGTGGCCAGTCCTGAGCAGGAGCCTTCCTCTGCGCCGGTGTCCAGTCCAGCTCCAACGCGGGAGCCATCCTCTGCGCCGGTGGCCAGTCCAGGCACGGTTTACAGCCCGGTGCCATGGGGTCTGGGGGGAAGGGGGCTACGACCCGCACCGGAGCCCCCACCTAACCCCCTCCCATTTTGTTTCAGGTTTTGCGGCCGGAGTCCGAACCTTTGGGGGGTACTATCACGCCCTGACCATAGAGAGACCTTGTTTCTCTATGGTGTAGTAGGTCAGGGCGTGACTAGGGGTATTCTAGTTTATAATTTCTATGTTGTGTTCTAGTTTATATTTTCTATGTTGGTGTTTTGTATGATTCCCAATTAGAGACAGCTGGTAATCGTTCTCTCTAATTGGGGATCATATTTAAGTTATTTAAGTTAAAGCTATTTTTCACACCTGTGTTTGTGGGATATTGTTTTGTGTTTGTGCCTGTGCACCACATAGTCACGTTTCATTGTTTGTTTATTGATTTACTGTTTTTGCTTTAAGTTTCACTTTGAATTAAATATATGGAACTCAACGTCCGCTGTGCCTTGGTCCCGTTCTTACGGCAACCGTGACAGACTGACTGACAGACATGACTGTTGAATGTCAGAAATTAGGTCTTAGAGGGACACACCTCTCCCAGCCCATGACCAGCACGGTTCTCTTCAGCACTAGAACCTGGGAGATGTCCACGGCCTGGTCCCGGCCCGCATTCAGCCTGTGGTGACAGTGACCGTTAAAGTCCCAGATCTAGAACCACACAGTTAGAACCACACAGTTAGAACCAAGAAATACAGATCTAGAACCTAGAACAGACACCCCATCAAATTGACACCACCAGGTTAACATCCAACACCAGGAGTCAAGGGGACAGAGACATTTACCACTGAGACAGACACCCGGAAAAAAACATAGAGACAGAGACATTTACCACTGAGACAGACACCCTGACAAACATAAAGAGACAGAGACATTTACCACTGAGACAGACACCCTGACAAACATAAAGAGACAGATACCAACTCTAGACTAACAGAAGAACAGACACCAACTCTAGACTAACAGAAGGACAGACACCATCTCTAGACTAACAGAAGGACAGAGACCAACTCCAGACTAACAGAAGGACAGACACCAACTCTAGACTAACAGAAGGACAGAGACCAACTCTAGACTAACAGAAGGACAGACACCAACTCTAGACTAACAGAAGGACAGACACCAACTCTAGACTAACAGAAGAACAGACACCAACTCCAGACTAACAGAAGGACAGACACCAACTCTAGACTAACAGAAGGACAGAGACCAACTCCAGACTAACAGAAGGACAGACACCAACTCTAGACTAACAGAAGGACAGACACCATCTCTAGACTAACAGAAGGACAGACACCAACTCTAGACTAACAGAAGGACAGAGACCAACTCTAGACTAACAGAAGGACAGACACCAACTCTAGACTAACAGAAGGACAGACACCAACTCTAGACTAACAGAAGAACAGACACCAACTCCAGACTAACAGAAGGACAGACACCAACTCTAGACTAACAGAAGGACAGAGACCAACTCCAGACTAACAGAAGGACAGACACCAACTCTAGACTAACAGAAGGACAGACACCATCTCTAGACTAACAGAAGGACAGACACCAACTCTAGACTAACAGAAGAACAGACACCAACTCTAGACTAACAGAAGGACAGACACCAACTCAAATGTAGACAGACAGACCTACGGACGGACAGACGGACAGATAGATAAACACACACTCCCCCGGGGGCTTCAGACACAAACACAAGTAAACACAGTCGGTAGTCAGCAGACCAGAAAACTCCTGACACAACAGAAATACTAGCAGAGAAGATGAAACACGTTTCACAGAGAGTCAAGTGTCATATAGCCTCCGCCCAACACTGCTTCAGCTGCCTCCGCCCAACACTGGCTTCAGCTGCCTAAGCCCAACACTACTTCAGATAGCCTCCGCCCAACACTGGTTCAGCTGCCTCCGCCCAACACTACTTCAGATAGCCTCCGCCCAACACTACTTCAGATAGCCTCCGCCCAACACTACTTCAGATAGTCTCCGCCCAACACTACTTCAGATAGCCTCCGCCCAACACTGGTTCAGCTGCCTCCGCCCAACACTGCTACAGCTGCCTCCGCCCAACACTGCTTCAGATAGCCTCCGCCCAACACTACTTCAGATAGCCTCCGCCCAACACTGCTTCAGCTGCCTCCGCCTAACACTGCTTCAGATAGCCTCCGCCCAACAGTACTTCAGATAGCCTCCGCCCAACACTGCTTCAGCTGCCTCCGCCTAACACTGCTTCAGATAGCCTCCGCCCAACACTGCTTCAGATAGCCTCCGCCCAACACTACTTCGGACAGCCTCCGCCCAACACTGCTTCAGATAGCCTCCGCCCAACACTGCTTCAGATAGCCTCCGCCCAACACTGCTTCAGATAGCCTCCGCCCAACACTACTTCAGCTGCCTCCACCCAACACTGCTTCAGCTGCCTCCGCCTAACAGACCTTCAGATAGCCTCCGCCTAAAAGACCTTCAGATAGCCTCCGCCTAACAGACCTTCAGATAGCCTCCGCCCAACACTACTCCAGATAGCCTCCGCCTAACAGACCTTCAGATAGTCTCCGCCCAACAGACCTTCAGATAGCCTCCGCCTAACAGACCTTCAGATAGCCTCCGCCTAACAGACCTTCAGATAGCCTCCGCCTAACAGACCTTCAGATAGCCTCCACCTAACAGACCTTCAGATAGCCTCCGCCTAACAGACCTTCAGATAGCCTCCGCCTAACAGACCTTCAGATAGCCTCCGCCTAACAGACCTTCAGATAGCCTCCACCTAACAGACCTTCAGATAGCCTCCGCCTAACAGACCTTCAGATAGCCTCCGCCGAACAGACCTTCAGATAGCCTCCACCTAACAGACCTTCAGATAGCCTCCGCCTAACAGACCTTCAGATAGCCTCCGCCTAACAGACCTTCAGATAGCCTCCACCTAACAGACCTTCAGATAGCCTCCGCCTAACAGACCTTCAGATAGCCTCCGCCTAACAGACCTTCAGATAGCCTCCGCCTAACAGACCTTCAGATAGCCTCCGCCCAACACTACTTCAGATAGCCTCCACCCAACAGACCTTCAGATAGCCTCCACCTAACAGACCTTCAGATAGCCTCCGCCTAACAGACCTTCAGATAGCCTCCGCCTAACAGACCTTCAGATAGCCTCCACCTAACAGACCTTCAGATAGCCTCCACCTAACAGACCTTCAGATAGCCTCCACCTAACAGACCTTCAGATAGCCTCCGCCTAACAGACCTTCAGATAGCCTCCGCCTAACAGACCTTCAGATAGCCTCCGCCTAACAGACCTTCAGATAGCCTCCGCCTAACAGACCTTCAGATAGCCTCCGCCTAACAGACCTTCAGATAGCCTCCGCCTAACAGACCTTCAGATAGCCTCCACCTAACAGACCTTCAGATAGCCTCCACCTAACAGACCTTCAGATAGCCTCCACCTAACAGACCTTCAGATAGCCTCCGCCTAACAGACCTTCAGATAGCCTCCACCTAACAGACCTTCAGATAGCCTCCACCTAACAGACCTTCAGATAGCCTCCATAACAGACCTTCAGATAGCCTCCGCCTAACAGACCTTCAGATAGCCTCCACCTAACAGACCTTCAGATAGCCTCCACCTAACAGACCTTCAGATAGCCTCCACCTAACAGACCTTCAGATAGCCTCCACCTAACAGACCTTCAGATAGCCTCCGCCTAACAGACCTTCAGATAGCCTCCAGCCTAACAGACCTTCAGATAGCCTCCGCCTAACAGACCTTCCGATAGCCTCCGCCTAACAGACCTTCAGATAGCCTCCACCTAACAGACCTTCAGATAGCCTCCACCTAACAGACCTTCAGATAGCCTGGCCTAACAGACCTTCAGATAGCCTCCGCCTAACAGACCTTCAGATAGCCTCCACCTAACAGACCTTCAGATAGCCTCCGCCTAACAGACCTTCAGATAGCCTCCACCTAACAGGCCTTCAGATAGCCTCCGCCTAACAGACCTTCAGATAGCCTCCACCTAACAGACCTTCAGATAGCCTCCACCTAACAGACCTTCAGATAGCCTCCGCCTAACAGACCTTCAGATAGCCTCCGCCTAACAGACCTTCAGATAGCCTCCGCCTAACAGACCTTCAGATAGCCTCCGCCTAACAGACCTTCAGATAGCCTCCGCCTAACAGACCTTCAGATAGCCTCCGCCTAACAGACCTTCAGATAGCCTCCGCCTAACAGACCTTCAGATAGCCTCCGCCTAACAGACCTTCAGATAGCCTCCGCCTAACAGACCTTCAGATAGCCTCCGCCTAACAGACCTTCAGATAGCCTCCGCCTAACAGACCTTCAGATAGCCTCCGCCTAACAGACCTTCAGATAGCCTCCGCCTAACAGACCTTCAGATAGCCTCCGCCAACAGACCTTCAGATAGCCTCCGCCGAACAGACCTTCAGATAGCCTCCACCTAACAGACCTTCAGATAGCCTCCGCCTAACAGACCTTCAGATAGCCTCCACCTAACAGACCTTCAGATAGCCTCCGCCTAACAGACCTTCAGATAGCCTCCACCTAACAGACCTTCAGATAGCCTCCACCTAACAGACCTTCAGATAGCCTCCGCCTAACAGACCTTCAGATAGCCTCCGCCTAACAGACCTTCAGATAGCCTCCGCCTAACAGACCTTCAGATAGCCTCCGCCTAACAGACCTTCAGATAGCCTCCGCCTAACAGACCTTCAGATAGCCTCCGCCTAACAGACCTTCAGATAGCCTCCGCCTAACAGACCTTCAGATAGCCTCCACCTAACAGACCTTCAGATAGGTCCCTTCTTTTGAAGATGGTATTATTGAACATGTGTAATATCTACACTACCATTCAACAGTTTGGGGTCACTTAGAAATGTCCTTGTTTTTTTTAAAGATAAGCACATTTTTTGGTCCATTAAAATAACATCAAATTGATCAGAAATACAGTGTAGACATTGTTAATGTTGTAAATTACTATTGTAGATGGAAACGGCTGATGTTTTATGTAATATCTACATAGGCGTACAGAGGCCCATTATCAGTAACCATCACTCCTGTGTTCCAATGGCACATTGTGTTAGTTAACATGCTGTGCTTGCTTTATTAAATAGTACCCACAAAACACTAGTCTCAACGTCAACAGTGAAGAGGTGACTCCTGGATGATGGGCTTCTAGACAGAACACTAGTCTCAACGTCAACAGTGAAGAGGTGACTCCTGGATGATGGGCTTCTAGGCAGAGTTGCAAAGAAAAAGCCATATCTCAGACTGGCCAAGAAAAGATTAAGATGGGCAAAAGAACACAGACACTGGACAGAGGAACTCTGACTAGAAGGCCAGCATCCCGGAGTCGCCTCTTCACTGTTGACGTTGAGACTTGTGTTTTGCGGGTACGGTACTATGTATTGAAGCCGCCAGTTGAGGACTTGTGAGGCATCAGTTGTCATCTGTGCTAACATAATTGCAAAAGGGTTTTCTAATGATCAATTAACCTTTAAAATGATCAACTTGGATTAGCTAACACAACATGCCATTGGAACGCAGGAGTGATGGTTGCTGATAATGGGCCTCTGTATACCTATGTAGATATTACATTAAAAATCAGCCGTTTCCAGCTACAATAGTCATTTACTACATTAACAATGTCTACACAGCATTTTTATCAATTTGATGTTATTTTAATGGACCAAAAAAATGTGCTTTTCTTTCAAAAACAAGGAAACGTCTAAGTGACCTCAAACCTTTGAACGGTAGTGTGTATGTACAGTATGTATCTGTGGATGTAACTATGGTGATTAGTTACACCTACATATTCTACACAATGACCCCTGCAGATTGGAACAACATTCACATCTTAGTGTTTATCTATTTCATGCTTATGGGGACTGCCTACGTCAATTAATGTAATGAGTGACCTTGACTACTCCGTCTGTGCCGGCGGTGAACAAGCCTGTCTGTGTCCCATCCAGCGCCATGGTGGAGATCTCAGCATCACCATGACAACGGTGGAACTGCTTGACCTTCTGACCTGTGTCCACCAGCCAACAGATCACTGAGGAGCCAGAGTCACTGCTGATCACCTGAGAGACAGAGAGGGGGGGGGAGAGGGGGAGAGAGGGGAGACAGAGAGGAGGGAGAGAGTGAGGGGGTGGGGGAGAGAGAGAGGGGGGAGAGAGGGGGGAGACATGGAGAGAGAGGGGGAGAGAGGGGTGGCAGGGGGAGTAGGAGAGGGGGAGAGAGGGGGGAACAGGGGGAAAGAGAGGGGGAGACAGGGAGAGAGAGGGGTGGAGAGAGAGGGGGCGGGGGAGAGAGAGGGGGGACAGAGAGGGAAAGGGGGAGAGAAGGGGGAGAGGGGGGGTGAGGAGAGAAAAAGCATTATCGTGGTCCCTGTCTAGATGTAGGTGTGTGTACCTGTCTGAACAGGCTGTTATAGAGGACACAGGTGACAGAGTTCTCATGGCTGGTGACTCTCCTCCCCTCCTCTCTCTTGGCTTCCATGAGGAGGAGCAGACTGTTGAAGGAGAGGAGGAGGCGTGAGCGCTCCTCACTGAGGAACAGAAGAGTGTGACACTCCTCCTGTGTCTTGGGGAAGATGCCGGCGATACGCTGAATACACAGCTGACTAGCCACATCCCACAACCTCAGCACCTGAGAGAAGAGAGAGATGGTTGTCTTAACGTCTTCAACACGCATGTAGAAATAAGTCTCATCTTCATCATTTAGATGAAGTCACATTTCATCTAATGCACATCTTTGACACATAACAACGTCCCGATCCTACACACAGTCTCCACTTCTCTTCTCCTCCTCTCTCACCTTGTCCTTGGAGAAGCTGATCAGCTGTTTCTTGCCCACTATGAAGCGTACGGCTGTAACACTGCTCATGTGACCTCGGAGTACACCCACTGGTTTAGAGATCACATAGGGGTTCCACAGCAGCACCTTGTTGTCTATACCTGCGGTGGCTGCAACCAATCAGAGAGAAGGATGTTTAGTGCCTGCATTGGATACAACCAATGAGAAGTAAGGATAGATGTTATAACTTGGTAGGACTTGTGAGTGCCTATCAAATTCATCCCAGAGTGATGGTCCAGGTCATTGGTTCCTTTCTCCGTGTGGAAGGCGGTGACTCTGAGGGGCTCGCCCTCTTTCTCCCTCCAGCCAATCACCATGCTACTCTGGGGGCTGGTGCTGCACGACAACAACGCCTCCAGAGAGCCCAGGAAACGCACTGCAGGAAACAGGAAGTACAGGTGTAAGATGAGGTGTTTTATGAGTAGAAACAGGTGAGTAAAGTGAAAAGGAGAGGGGTGAGGAGAGAGAGAGATAGAAAGAGGATGAAGGTGAGGAGAGAGAGAGATAGAACGAGGATGAAGGTGAGGAGAGAGGGAGATAGAAAGAGGATGAAGGTGAGGAGAGAGAGAGATAGAAAGAGGATGAAGGTGAGGAGAGAGGGAGAGGAGGAATATAAACAGTGGATAACCAGCTAGATATATTGACTAAGCTGCCCTACATACAGAGAGCTTTCAAATCATGTTTTTGTTACAGCTGACATACACACACAGAGTCAGTTTTACTGTCAGATCCAGTGTGTCATCTCAGGGACAGGATGGGCGACGAGAGTGTAAAATGAGCATCATCAAAAATAACACGAGTTCAGTTGGAGTTTGTTCTCTGTTGACTGTGAGAAGTCATGCGGCATCGATCTATCCCTCTCTCATCTCTCCCTTCCTCTCTCTCTCCCTCTTTTCCAAATGTCCTCTCTCTCTCTCTGTGTGTCTCTCTCTCTCTGTGTGTGTCTCTCTCTCTCTCTCTGTCTTTCTGTCTCTCTCGCTCTCTCTTTCTGTCTCTCTCTCTTTCTTTCTGTCTCTCTCTCTCTCTGTCTTTGTCTCTCTCTCTCTCTCTCTGTCTGTGTCTGTCTCTCTCTCTCTGTCTGTCTGTCTCTCTCTCTCTCTCTCTCTGTGTGTCTGTCTGTCTCTCTCTCTGTCTCCCTCTCTCTGTCTTTCTCTCTCTCTCTGTGTCTCTCTCTCTCTGTGTCTCTCTCAATTCAATTAAATTCAATTCAAGGGCTTTATTGGCATGGGAAACATGTGTTAACATTGCCAAAGCAAGTGAGGTAGATAATATATAAAGTGAGTATATAAAGTGAAATAAACAATAAAAATTAACAGTAAACATTACACATACAGAAGTTTCAAAACAATAAAGACATTACAAATGTCATATTATATATATATACAGTGTTTTAACAATGTACAAATGGTAAAGGACACAAGATAGAATAAATAAGCATAAATATGGGTTGTATTTACAATGGTGTGTGTTCTTCACTGGTTGCCCTTTTCTCGTGGCAACAGGTCACAAATCTTGCTGCTGTGATGGCACACTGTGGAATTTCACCCAGTAGATATGGGAGTTTATCAAAATTGGATTTGTTTTCAAATTCTTTGTGGATCTGTGTAATCTGAGGGAAATATGTCTCTCTAATATGGTCATACATTTGGCAGGAGGTTAGGAAGTGCAGCTCAGTTTCCACCTCATTTTGTGGGCAGTGAGCACATTGCCTGTCTTCTCTTGAGAGCCATGACTGCCTACGGCGGCCTTTCTCAATAGCAAGGCTATGCTCACTGAGTCTGTACATAGTCAAAGCTTTCCTTAATTTTGGGTCAGTCACAGTGGTCAGGTATTCTGCTGCTGTGTACTCTCTGTGTAGGGCCAAATAGCATTCTAGTTTGCTCTGTTTATTTGTTAATTCTTTCCAATGTGTCAAGTAATTCTCTTTTTGTTTTCTCATGATTTGGTTGGGTCTAATTGTGCTGCTGTCCTGGGGCTCTGTAGGGTGTGTTTGTGTTTGTGAACAGAGCCCCAGGACCAGCTTGCTTAGGGGACTCTTCTCCAGGTTCATCTCTCTGTAGGTGATGGCTTTGTTGTGGAAGGTTTGGGAATCACTTCCTTTTAGGTGGTTATAATAATAATAAATAATAATATAGAATTTAACGTCTCTTTTCTGGATTTTGATAATTAGTGGGTATCGGCCTAATTATGCTCTGCATGCATTATTTGGTGTTCTACGTTGTACACGGAGGATATTTTTGCAGAATTCTGCGTGCAGAGTCTCAATTTGGTGTTTGTCCCATTTTGTGAAGTCTTGGTTGGTGAGCGCACCCCAGACCTCACAACCATAAAGGACAATGGGCTCTATGACTGATTCAAGTATTTTTAGCCAAATCCTAATTGGTATGTTGAAATTTATGTTCCTTTTGATGGCATAGAATGCCCTTTTTGCCTTGTCTCTCAGATCGTTCACAGCTTTGTGGAAGTTACCTGTGGCGCTGATGTTTAGGCCAAGGTATGTATAGTTTTTTGTGTGCTCTAGGGCAACAGTGTCTACATGGAATGTGTATTTGTGGTCCTGGTGACTGGACCTTTTTTGGAACACCATTATTTCGTTCTTTCTGAGATTTACTGTCAGGGCCCAGGTCTGACAGAATCTGTGCATAAGATCTAGGTGCTGCTGTAGGCCCTCCTTGGTTGGTGACAGAAGCACCAGATCATCAGCAAACAGCAGACATTTGACTTCGGATTCTAGTAGAGTGCTGCAGACTTTTCGAGTGCCCGCGCCAATTCGTTGATATATATGTTGAAGAGGGTGGGGCTTAAGCTGCATCCCTGTCTAACCCCACGACCCTGTGTGAAGAAATGTGTGTTTTTTGCCAATTTTAACCGCACACTTGTTGTTTGTGTACATGGATTTTATAATGTTGTATGTTTTACCCCCAACACCACTTTCCATCAGTTTGTATAGCAGACCCTCATGCCAAATTGAGTGGAAGGCTTTTTTGAAATCAACAAAGCATGAGAAGACTTTGCCTTTGTTTTGGTTTGTTTGGTTGTCAATTAGGGTGTGCAGGGTGAATACATGGTCTGTTGTACGGTAATTTGGTAAAAAGCCAATTTGACATTTGCTCAGTAAATTGTTTTCATTGAGGAAATGTACAACTCTGCTGTTAATGATAATGCAGAGGATTTTCCCAAGATTACTGTTGACGCATATTTCACGGTAGTTATTGGGGTCAAATTTGTCTCCACTTTTGTGGATTGGGGTGATCAGTCCTTGGTTCCAAATATTGGGGAAGATGCCAGAGCTAAGTATGATGTTAAAGAGTTTTAGTATAGCCAATTGGAATTTGTTGTCTGTATATTTGATCATTTCATTGAGGAACCATCAACACCACAGGCCTTTTTGGGTTGGAGGGTTTTATTTTGTCCTCTAACTCATTCAATGTAATTGGAGAATCCAGTGGGTTCTGGTAGTCTTTAATAGTTGATTCTAAGATTTGTATTTGATCATGTATATGTTTTTGCTCTTTATTCTTTGTTATAGAGCCAAAAAGATTGGATAAGTGGTTTACCCATACATCTCCATTTTGGATAGATAATTCTTCGTGTTGTTGTTTGTTTAGTGTTTTCCAATTTTCCCAGAAGTGGTTAGAGTCTATGGATTCTTCAAATACATTGAACTAATTTCTGACATGCTGTTCCTTCTTTTTCCGTAGTGTAATTCTGTATTGTTTTAGTGATTCACCATAGTAAAGGCGTAGACTCAGGTTTTCTGGGTTTCTATGTTTTTGGTTGGACAGATTTCTCAATTTCTTTCTTAGATTTTTGCATTCTTCATCAAACCATTTGTCATTGTTGTTAATTTTCTTCGGTTTTCTATTTGAGATTTTTAGATTTGATAGGGAAGCTGAGAGGTCAAATATACTGTTAATATTTTCTACTGCCAAGTTTACACCTTCACTATTACAGTGGAACGTTTTACCCAGGAAATTGTCTAAAAGGGAATGAATTTGTTGTTGCCTAATTGTTTTTTGGTAGTTTTCCAAACTGCATTCCTTCCATCTATAGCATTTCTTAACGTTACTCAGTTCCTTTGGCTTTGATGCCTCATGATTGAGTATTGCTCTGTTTAAGTAGACTGTGATTTTGCTGTGTTCTGATAGGGGTGTCTGTGGGCTGACTGTGAACGCTCTGAGAGACTCTGGGTTGAGGTCAGTGATAATGTAGTCTACAGTACTACTGCCAAGAGATGAGCTATAGGTGTACCTACCATAGGAGTCCCCTCGAAGCCTACCATTGACTATGTACATACCCAGCGTCCGACAGCTGCAGGAGTTGTGACCCGTTTTTGTTGGTTATGTTGTCATAGTTGTGCCTAGGGGGGCATATGTGGGAGGGGATGCTGTCACCTCCAGGCAGGTGTTTGTCCCCCTGTGTGCTGAGGGTGTCAGGTTCTTGTCCGGTTCTGGCATTTAGGTCGCCACAGACTAGTACATGTCCCTGGGCCTGGAAATGATTGATTTCCCTCTATAGGATGGAGAAGCTGGCTTCATTAAAATATGGGGACTCTAGTGGGGGGATATAGGTAGCACACAGGAGGACATTTTTCTCTGTTAGGATAATTTCCTTTTGAATTTCTAGCCAAATGTAGAATGTTCCTGTTTTGATTAATTTAATGGAGTGAGTTAGGTCTGCTCTATACCAAATTAGCATACCCCCTGAGTCGCTTCCCTGTTTCACACCTGGTAGTTTGGTGGATGGGACTACCAGCTCTCTGTAACCTAGAGGGCAACCAGTGGGTCCGTCTCCTCTATAACAGGTTTCTTGCAGGATGACAATGTCTGTATTACCGATTTCTTTGGTGAAGTCTGGGTTTCTGCTCTTCAGGCCAAAGGCAGATGACCTCAGGCCTTGGATATTCCAGGATGATATAGTGAAGGCTTTTTGTTCCAGAGTGTCCAATGTTGTTGGTCGTGGTTTGGCCTCAGGCCAGTAAGTGTGAGCAGAGCCTGCTGAGCATCTGGTAAATGCCATTGGCTTGGGCGAGTGTGGGCGGGGTTGGGACTGTTTGCCCGCTCACTACCTGGGCGTATGTGTGGCTTCCATGTTGAGGCCCTCTTTGCGGGGGTGGGGTTCATGGGGTGGGCAGGAGTGGCATAGGTCTGATCTGAGGGGGCCTAAATGGGGTGTGGGCAGGAGGGGCATAGGTCTGATCTGAGGGGGCCTAAATGGGGTGTGGGCATGGTTGACGTGGGGGTTGTTGATTGGTTGGGGTGGGGATGTGGATGTGTCTGGGTGTGCTGTGGTCTGGATGTAATTCCTCTTGGCGTGGGTCCTCTATGTGTAGGTCCAGGGGGGGGGGGGTCCTGCAGGTCTGGGAGGGTGGTTCGCTGGTCTGGCTGGGGTGTCTATTGATCTGTTGCTCCTGTGTGAAGTGTTGGGGATACGTTTGAGAGTGATGTCCTTTAGAGTTCGGGCAAAGGTGGGCACTGCTGCCTTGTAGAGGTGGACCTGGTCTTAGAGGCTGTTCAAGTCCAGGGTAGAGTGGTAGGCCAGGAAAACATTTGGTTTTTAGGCACAGTCACGGGAAATACTTGCGTTTATCCACTGTATTGTGGCAGGGTGGAAGTCTTTTCGTGGTAGCAGGGTGGAGATAACCACTTGTGCGTTGGGGAAAGTAGAAGAAGCCTTTTCAATCACTCCCTTGAGTGCTGTGGCCACCCTTTCCTGCTGTGCTCTCAGGTCGTTTGTGCCTGTGTGTATTATTATGTGGCTGGGTGAACCTAGTTGGTCCTCAGACAGAAGGTCTAGGGCGCGCTGGGTATTTGGACACCAGAGTTTAGACACACTGTGTTTGGGAAAAAGTTTTTTTTCTTCTATATATTTCCCATTTGAGTTCATAAGTAGTACAATCTGTGTCTTGTGTTTGTCCTCAGTGGGTGTGGGGGGGTTGTCAGAAGGGCTATCAGGGTGGCTGACAGGGGGGTGCTCAGAGGGGGTGAGAGCTGCTGGGCTTGGGGTTGTTCATTTGTCTGTTCTGCTGTGATGTCGACTCTATGGTCAGGGTCTGGTGTGGACTGTTCTGCTGTGGTGTCGACTCTATGGTCAGGGTCTGGTGTGGACTGTTCTGCTGTGGTGTCGACTCTATGGTCAGGGTCTGGTGTGGACTGTTCTGCTGTGGTGTCGACTCTATGGTCAGGGTCTGGACTGTTCTGCTGTGGTGGACTCTATGGTCAGGGTCTTCTGACTGTTCTGCTGTGATGTCGACTCTAGGGTCTGGTGTGACTGTTCTGCTGTGGTGGACTCTATGGTCAGGGTCTGGTGTGGATCTCTATGGTCAGGGTCTTGGTTGTTCTCTGTCGAGACTTTTGTCGGGTGCTGACTGGCTTCGTCCCCTCACACGCCGTCCCCCCTCAACCTCTCCTCCGTCCCCCTCACCCTATCCTCCACCCCCCTCAACCTCTCCTCCACCAGCAGTCTGATCCTCTCCTCTAGTGCTCTGTTCTTCTCCTGATCCTGCTCTTTCTCCTGGTGAAGTTGTCTCACCACTGTCCAGAGTGCAGATATGTCTCTCTCCACCTCCAGCATTCCGGGTCTCTCTGTCTCTCTGTCTCTCTCTCTGTCTCTCTGTCTCTCTGTCTCTCTTGAGTCTCTTGTCTCTCTGTCTCTCTCTCTGTCTCTCTCTGTCTCTCTCTGTCTCTCTCTCTGTCTCTCTCTGTCTCTCTGTCTCTCTGTCTCTCTCTGTCTCTCTCTGTCTCTCTCTCTCTGTCTCTCTCTCTCTGTCTCTCTCTCTCTGTCTCTCTGTCTCTCTGTCTCTCTTGAGTCTCTCTCTGTCTCTGTCTCTTTCTGTCTCTCTTGAGTCTCTTGTATCTCTCTGTCTCTCTTGAGTCTCTCTGTCTCTCTCTCTGTCTCTCTCTCTCTGTCTCTGTCTCTCTCTCTGTCTCTCTCTCTGTCTCTCTTGAGTCTCTTGTATCTCTCTGTCTCTCTCTCTGTCTCTCTCTCTCTGTCTCTCTCTCTCTGTCTCTCTCTGTCTCTCTGTCTCTCTGTCTCTCTTGAGTCTCTTGTCTCTCCCTGTCTCTCTTGAGTCTCTTGTCTCTCTCTGTCTCTCTCTCTGTCTGTCTCTCTCTCTGTCTCTCTTGAGTCTCTTGTCTCTCTCTGTCTCTCTCTGTCTCTCAGCCTCTGTCTCTCTCTCGTGGTTTGGGGGTATGATAAAACCTCATGTCTAATCATGAAACAGCCACTGTTTCTGAACTTCAGAAGAACACCACTTTGCACCCCAGAGACGCACACACACACACAGATATAAATATACACACACACATAGACACGCATGCACAGATGCACACAGGAACACACACACACACAGATATAAATATACACACACACATAGACACGCATGCACAGATGCACACAGGAACACACACACACACAGATATAAATATACACACACACATAGACACGCATGCACAGATGCACACAGGAACACACACACACACAGATATAAATATACACACACACATAGACACGCATGCACAGATGCACACAGGAACACACACACACACTGTCTGTAAAATGTCAATTAGCTAATCCTTTTTATGTTCCTCTGTCATCTCCTTTGTTCCCTTTCGTTGTTATTTACTGTTTGTTGTTGTGGTAACACTTTACTTGACACCCAGCGTCATAGCACTTTATACACGGTCATAACCATGTCATAATATGTCATAACACTTTAACACGGTCATAACCATGTCATAATATGTCATAACACTTTAACACTGTCATAACCATGTCATAATATGTCATAACCATGTCATAATATGTCATAGCACTTTAACACGGTCATAACCATGTCATAATATGTCATAACACTTTAACACGGTCATAACCATGTCATAATATGTCATAACCATGTCATAATATGTCATAACCATGTCATAATATGTCATAACCATGTCATAATATGTCATAGCACTTTAACACGGTCATAACCATGTCATAATATGTCATAGCACTTTAACACGGTCATAACCATGTCATAATATGTCATAGCACTTTAACACGGTCATAACCATGTCATAATATGTCACAACACTTCATAACACAGTCATAACCACGTCAAAACCATGTCATAACCATGTCATAACCATGTCATAACCACATCATAACCATGTCATAACCACATCATAACCATGTCATAACCATGTCATAACCATGTCATAACCACATCATAACATGTCATAACCATGTCATAACCACGTCATAACCATGTCATAACCACGTCATAACCATGTCATAACCACATCATAACCATGTCATAACCACGTCATAACCATGTCATAACCACATCATAACATGTCATAACCACATCATAACCGTGTCATAACCACATCATAACATGTCATAACCATGTCATAACCATGTCATAACCATGTCATAACCATGTCATAACCACATCATAACCATGTCATAACCACATCATAACCATGTCATAACCACATCATAACCATGTCATAACCATGTCATAACCATGTCATAACCACATCATAACATGTCATAACCATGTCATAACCACGTCATAACCATGTCATAACCACGTCATAACCATGTCATAACCACATCATAACCATGTCATAACCACGTCATAACCATGTCATAACCACATCATAACATGTCATAACCACATCATAACCGTGTCATAACCACATCATAACATGTCATAACCATGTCATAACCATGTCATAACCACATCATAACACGTCATAACCATGTCATAACCATGTCATAACACGTCATAACCATGTCATAACATGTCATAACCATGTCATAACACGTCATAACCACGTCATAACACGTCATAACCATGTCATAACACGTCATAACCATGTCATAACCACATCATAACCATGTCATAACATGTCATGGACTAAGAAAATACACTTTATGACACTGTCAAGAAGCATTATGACATCATAATCATATCAGCCAGATAGTCCTATCATGTACATGCCCTTATATCAGTCATCAGTCACAAAGAGGGTGTCTTGTCCTGCTCCTGAAATCTGCTCCTGCATTCATCCCAGTCATCAGCAACAGAGCATTGGGGTAGGTGCATGTCTGACATCAACGTGTGCACAATTACAATGATCATTTAATATGGTCAATTTGCCATGACCGTGTTATGACCGTGTTATGACCGTGTTATGACCGCGTTATGACCGCGTTATGACCGCGTTATGACCGCGTTATGACCGTGCCATGACTGCGTTATGACCGCGTTATGACTTAGTTATGACCGTGTTATGACCGTTATGACATGGTTATGACATGGTTATGACTTAGTTATGACATGTTATGACGTGGTTATGATGTGTTATGACATGTTATGACATGGTTATGACATGGTTATGACGTGTTATGACGTGGTTGTGACATGGTTATGACATGGTTATGACGTGGTTATGACATGGTTATGACATGGTTATGACTTAGTTATAACATGGTTATGACGTGTTATGACATGGTTATGACATGGTTATGACATGGTTATGACTTAGTTATAACATGGTTATGACGTGTTATGACATGGTTATGACATGGTTATGACGTGGTTATGACGTGGTTATGACATGGTTATGACATGGTTATGACGTGTTATGACTTAGTTATAACATGGTTATGACGTGGTTATGACATGGTTATGACATGGTTATGACGTGGTTATGACGTGGTTATGACATGGTTATGATGTGGTTGTTCTCGTTATCCCCATTGGAGGATGGCCCCCTCAGCAGAGTTGTGTGTGTGTGTGTGTGTGTGTGTGTGTGTGTGTGTGTGTGTGTGTGTGTGTGTGTGTGTGTGTGTGTGTGTGTGTGTGTGTGTGTGTGTGTGTGTGTGTGTGTGTGTGTGTGTGTGTGTGTGTGTGTGTGTTTAAAGGGTAAGAGGCTGTATCCTGAATCAGCTAATTGGTGATCTGTCTACTCAGTGTCTGTGTGTGTTTATTCATAATTGGTGACTCGGAGCATGAGGGGGCCCGAGGACGAATGACCCATTGTGTTTCCATGACACTGCAGAACCCGTAACCGCGATGACAGGCTGAGTAAGCGCTGAGGACGGCTGTCAACCCAGGTGCTAAGGTGAGTGTGTGTATCCGGGGATGGACAAACATTCAGGGTGACACCGTGTGTGTGTGTGTGTGTGTGTGTGTGTGTGTGTGTGTGTGTGTGTGTGTGTGTGTGTGTGTGTGTGTGTGTGTGTGTGTGTGTGTGTGTGTGTGTGTGTGTGTGTGTGTGTGTGTGTGTGTGTGCGTGTGTGTGTGTGTGTGTGTGTGTGTGTGTGTGTGTGTGTGTGTGTGTGTGTGTGTGTGTGTGTGTGTGTGTGTGTGTGATGTCCGCATGTCATCCAGACAGAGGGATCAAAACAGGCTGGTATTATCCTCCCAGCTAGTTATTCAGACAGCGGTAGTGACATTCTGACTCTCAACTGAGAAGTGTTGAGGCATCACTTTACCTCCTGCAGTAAAGCACTTTACCAACCTAGCTCATTTGCATATGAATTGATAGTGGTGTACTTCAAAGAGCCTGGGGTTATGCAAGTCAACAGAAAGCAGTCTGGGAAATGTCAACCAGCAACACCGACATGTTAATCAATGGGACCTGTTGGCTAATTAATCAGAGGTGTGCTTGGGGTGGTACGAAGAGATGTGTTGGTGTGGACATGTTGTTTGTAAGAGGGGATGTGTTGGTAAGGACATGTTGTTTGTAAGAGGGGATGTGTTGGTAAGGACATGTTGTTTGTAAGAGGGGATGTGTTGGTAAGGACATGTTGTTTGTAAGAGGGGATGTGTTGGTAAGGACATGTTGTTTGTAAGAGGGGATGTGTTGGTAAGGACATGTTGTTTGTAAGAGGGGATGTGTTGGTAAGGACATGTTTGTTTGTAAGAGGGGATGTGTTGGTAAGGACATGTTGTTTGTAAGAGGGGATGTGTTGGTATGGACATGTTGTTTGTAAGAGGGGATGTGTTGGTGTGGACATGTTGTTTGTAAGAGGGAATGTGTTGGTATGGACATGTTGTTTGTAAGAGGGGATGTGTTGGTGTGGACATGATATTTGGTGGTTGTTTACACCCACCAACAGTACAAAGCCACTCAGGTCAGAAGGACTAAGGGTGAGATGTATTCTGGGGACAGAGCTCACCTCTGCGTACCCAGGCGTGTCCGTGAGCTCGATGTCTCAGTGTGTAGCAGCAGCGATGGCGACCTTCAACTAGCTCCTTCCACTTGATGATGTCAGCAGAGTCTGTCTCCGCCCCTGGACTGGGCCTCTCAAACAGGGAGATTTGAGCTGACCTGAAGCATATGGCACTGACCTGGGACAACACACACACACACACACAAGCAGGAGGTTATTAACACCTGTCCCCCTGTGTCTTTCCCCTTCCCTCTCACCTGTCCCCCTGTGTCTCCCCCTCCCCTCTCCCCTGTCCCCCTGTGTCTCTCCCCTCCCCTCCTACCTGTCCCCCTGTGTCTCTCCCCCTTCCCACTCACCTGACCCCCTGTGTCTCTCCCCTTCCCCTCTCACCTGTTCCCCTGTAACTCTCCCCTCCCCTCCTACCTGTCCCCCTGTCTCTCCCCCTTCCCTCTCCCCTATCCCCTGTGTCTCTCCCCTCCCCTCCTACCTGTCCCCCTGTGTCTCTCCCCCTTCCCTCTCACCTGACCCCTGTGTCTCTCCCCTTCCCCTCTCACCTGTTCCCCTGTGTCTTTCCCATTCCCCTCCCACCTGTCCCCCTGTGTCTTGCCCCTTCCCTCTCACCTGTCCCCCTGTGTCTCCCCCTCCCCTCTCCCCTGTCCCCGTCTCTCCCCTCCCCTCTCACCTGTCCCCCTGTGTCTCTCCCCTTCCCTCTCACCTGACCCCTGTGTCTCTCCCCTCCCCTCTCACCTGTCCCCCTGTATCTCTCCCCCTTCCCTCTCACCTGACCCCTGTGTCTCTCCCCTTCCCCTCTCACCTGTCCCCCTGTGTCTCTCCCCCTTACCCTTCACCTGACCCCTGTGTCTCTCCCCCTCCCCTCTCCCCTGTCCCCTGTGTCCCTCCCCTCCCCTCTCCCCTCCCCTCATCTCTCCCCCTCCCCTAATCTCTCCCCCTCCCCTCTCACCTGTCCCCTCCCCTCTCCCCCTCCCCTCTCACCTGTCCCCCTGTGTCTCCCATGGTGAGTACAGCCTGGGCAGGGTAAGTGGGGTGACACCAGTAGTCCAGACTGAGAGGGGCGTATCTCAGACCCTGCAGTTTATACTGGCAGCTAAACTGCTGCTTGGACAGCAAGTCATAGAAACACAGCTCCTTACTGGTGAATGACACAGCTATCTGAGAGAGAGAGAGAGAGAGAGAGAGAGAGAGAGAGAGAGAGAGAGAGAGAGAGAGAGAGAGAGAGAGAGAGAGAGAGAGAGAGAGAGAGAGAGAGAGAGAGAGAGAGAGAGAGAGAGAGAGAGACAGAGAGAGACAGAGAAACAGACCGAGAGAGAGAGAGAGAGAGAGAGAGAGAGAGAGAGAGAGAGAGAGAGAGAGAGAGAGAGAGAGAGAGAGAGACAGAGAGAGAGACCGAGAGAGAGAGACCGAGAGAGAGAGACCGAGAGAGACAGAGAGAGAGAGAGAAACAGACAGACAGAGAGACCAAGAGAGACAGAGAGAGGGAGAGAGAGAGAGACCGAGACAGACAGAGAGAGAGAGAGACAGAGAGAGAGCGAGAGAGAGAGAGAGAGAGAGAGGGAGACCGAGAGAGAGAGGAGACAAAGACAGACAGAGAGTGAGAGAGACAGAGAGAGAGAGAGAGAGAGAGAGAGACCGAGAGAGAGAGACCGAGAGATCGAGAGAGAGAGAGAGAGAGAGAGAGAGAGAGAGAGAGAGACAGAGACAGAGAGAGAGAGACCGATAGAGAGAGAGAGAGAGAGAGAGACCGAGAGAGACAGAGACAGAGACGATAGAGAGAGAGAGAGAGAGAGAGAGAGAGAGACCGAGAGAGAGAGAGAGAGAGAGAGACGACAGAGAGAGAGAGAGAGAGAGAGAGACAGAGAGAGAGAGAGAGAGAGAGAGAGAGAGAGAGAGAGAGAGAGAGAGAGAGAGAGAGAGAGAGAGAGAGAGAGAGAGAGAGAGAGAGACCGAGAGACAGAGAGAGAGAGACCGAGAGAGACAGAGAGAGAGAGAGAGACCGAGAGAGAGACAGAGAGAGAGACAGAGAGAGAGAGTGAGAAGAGGATAGAATGATAGGGATGGAGGCAGGTCATCTCATTGATTGACAGACTGATTGATTGAGTGATTGGCTGAGTTGGACTGGACCTTGTTTACGTTGTGCAGCACCACCATAGCTGTTACCCAGAGATCTTTGGGCCTGACAGAGTCGTTGTGGAGGCGGTGTGTTTGGAGAAGGGCAAAGTCCTCCCCCGCCCACACCCCCAGCGTGCCCCCCTTACTCACAGACAGGTACCGGCTTGAGCTATGCAGGTACACCACCTGGGGTAACCATAGAGATGTCAACAGATAAGTGACAACCACCGATGGAGAATACCATTACATGCCTATATGCATTTTATAAGCTATTATTTCATTATTCCATTGTTTCATGATGAATAATTAGCACCATTACAGCATTGTAGGCTGGAGCTTCGTGTTACCTGTTGGACAGGGTCACGGTGTGGAGGGGTCAGAGTTCGTGGAGGCTGCCAGCGAGGCACGGTGGCAGCCCGTTCATTCTCCTCTTTTTCTGACAGCCCTAACAGCAGGAAGGAAGTCAGCCTCTCCCAGTCTACTCTCCTCTCCCCTCGCTCGTCAGCACTGTCCAATAGCAGGCTACGCTGCTCCTGAGTGACAACAACACTGTCGAATAGGAGGCCGTACTCCTCCCTGGAGCCACGTCTCACTGCAGACCAAGCTTGTTCTATAAACTCTGCCCTGGAGAAGGACATGCCTGCTTCACTGTCACCCTACAACAGAGGTCATCACAGATCAACAGAGGGGGTTGGGGGCTGTAATGTCTACTGTGTCATTTCCATACCCACTCACCAGAAAGAGGCTCTGCAGTTTCTCATAGTCCTCCATACTCAGCCTGCTCTCCAGTAGTCCCGCCTCCATCTTGGTCTCTGTGGTTTCCACTCAGACAGGGTAACAGCTAGCTGTCAATCATATAAAGGTTCCAGGCAGGGGTGTGTGCGAGGAGGAAAGAACAGACAGCTATTGGAAGGGTTGCGTGTTTGTGATTGCATAGATAAAGTGTCAACTACCGTATAAATCACTCATATCTCTACGAGCTACTCGACAAAGCAATCTGCTCTAAGCCAATCATACTCACTCTACAGTATAACAGTCTATATGTACTGCTCAGTGTTGTCATGGCAGCAGAATGATGAAGTTTGAGAGGTGGAGAAAGACAAGGGTTCAACCCCTGTTGAGCTTAAAGGTCCAACACAAACGTTTTTATCTCAATATCAAATAATTTCTGGGTAACAATTACGTACATAACCGTGATTGACTTGAAAACAAACTGTCAAAAAAGAAACAAAAATATCTTCTTAGCAAAGAGCTATTTCTCATGCAAAAATTGTGCAAGTATTGTATGGGACTAGCTGTTATTGGCAGAGAGATTGGAACTCTCTTTCTTATTGGTCTATTAACTAATTTACCGCCTGGTGATGTTACAATTTTCAATTTTCAAACAGCTCTCAAACTAAAAGGGCGTTATCATCATTTTTACAATTTCACAATATTATTCCAACCTCATAGTGTGGAAATATAGAAAAAACATTTTTGATTACGCTGGGCCTTTAAACCTGTGAATGAAAGCGCACTGTGTCACTTCAGTAGTAGTGTGGTGATCATTCCAGCAATTCGGTCTAATTGAACCAGGGTTGTGGTCAATTCTGAATTTGGGAATTGACTCCCATTCCTCATGAATTGAAGTTCAAATTTAATTTGCCACATACCACAGGATGTAGAATTTTAATTTGAGTAACAGGAAGTCAAATTTAATTCAGTGCAATTCAAAGAAATTCCACTCAGTCATAGAACATGAAAGTTTAATTGAATCTGACAGGTCACCCTTCCAGATACCAAAGAATATATCACTTTTCTGTGAAAACAAAATTCATATCCTCTTTTAAACGTAGTTCTTAGAATAGCCAATAATATTTCAACCGACAATTTCATTTGTTTGGCTTCTTTTTAGAAGGCTTTAGGGTCCATTTGAGGGTAAAACTAATGCATTGTGGGAAATGTATTTTTGTTTTCTCCCATACTGAACAACATTTAACTGATTAATGAAATATAACTATGTGAACATAAATAATATTCATATACAGGTTTTGTTTTCCTTCATCATTCTTTTTAAGAGTTTCAAAACCTATTGTTTCAGAAATATTTTATTTACATGTATCTAATATATTTTATGTTTTATGTACAAAATGTATATTTGTATAGACAACAGCTAATATAGAATTTCAGTGGCATTTACTGTAATTTCATTGAATTTCACTGAATTCAATTCTACACTGAACAAAAATATAAACGCAACATGTAAAGTGTTGGTCCCATGTTTCATGAGCTGAAATAAAAGATCCCAGCAATGTTCCATAGGCACAAAAAGCTAATTTCTCTCAAATGTTGTGTACACATTTCTTTACATCCCTGTTAGTGAGCATTTCTCTTTTGCCAAGATAATCCATCCACCTGACAGGTGTGGCATATCAAGAAGCTGATTAAACAGCTTCATAGGTGCAGCTTGTGCTGGGGACAAGACCACTTTAAAATGCCAGAGATGTCTCAAGTTTTAAGGGAGAGGACAATTGCCATGCTGACTGTAGTAATGTCCACCAGAGCTGTTGCCAGATAATTGAATGTTCATTTCTCTACAATAAGCTGCCATCGAAGTCATTTTAGAGACTTTGACAGTACATCCAACCGGCCTCACAACCGCAGACCCAGTGTAACCACGCCAGCCCAGGACCTCCACATCCAGCCTCTTCACCTGATCGTGAGGTGAGATGGATGAGTATTTCTCTCTGTAATAAAGCCCTATTGTGGAGACTCCGTCTGATTGGCTGGTCCAGGCCCACCCATGGCTGCCCAGTCATAGATTAGGGCCCAATTATTTGATTTCAATTGACTGATTTCCTTCTATGAACTGGGAGTTCAGTCAAATCTTTGAAAATGTTGCATGTTGTGTTTATATCCAGTATATTTCCTTTAATTCAAATTGCAATTCTGTATCCTGTTTACTACTCAAATTCATGAATTGATATTTACGAGGCATTCTCAATTAAATTCTGAATTGAGCACAAGCCTGACCTGAACCATAATAGTAAGAATGCCAAAATATACCTTCTACACATAACATACAGCTACTTTTCAAACATACCAACTCAGTCAGATGGTTCTCACGTCAACCTGCATCCATGACCGATTCTCCTCTCCCAGGTTTCCTTAAGGGGTCCAGAAGTCTTCAGAAGTGCTTTCACACTACTAAGGTACTACAGACAAAGTCTTTCATGTAGCATTGGTTTGAATGATGTTTGAATTAATCCCCAATTTTCTCCAAGAGTGTCTGAATGTTTTTTTCCCAGTTTGTTCTTCACTTTATAACCTTGACATGCGTTTTCCCCTCACACCACTAAGTTGAAGTATAGAACATAGTAGAAATAAGCACCAGTGCATCCAACACTAAGACCTCTCCAGTAACACAGTTAACTGCCAACAGCAGCCATAACAGTAGCAAAGAAAGCCACCCCCACCCACCACAAACACACTCTTTGATTTTATTATGCCTCTCAAAGCCTGGAGTCTCCTGGCAACCACGTCGTGAGAGTGAGGCTTGTGTGTGTGTCCAGCAGGCAGTTACTCTGGTCTATTCAGATCGGACACCGGAGAAGAGCTTATCTTAGACCAGGGTACAATTAACCCCCCACACACACTGCTCCGTCTCAGGCACATACCATACAGTAACATGTTCAGCATAGCAACACAGTAATTCACCAATTGCTTTAACAATCGCTCCACAGACACCTACGAACACACACAGACGATGGGGGCGGAGAGAACATTTTGACCGTTTCCAATTGTCTTTGTACTCCACTTACTTCTAATGGTGAACACACAGTAACCCAATGTCCAGCCGCCCTTAACACTTTTACACCTAACAGTCAGATAAAACACTGACACACACACAGACACACAGTGTCATGGCTGATTCTTCCATATCACTTAATGGCCTGGAATAATCTGATTTAGTTGATAACAGCAGCCGTCAATGGCAACAGGATCCAAAAATGATGTCTCCAAGACTTCAATAATAAAACAAGATAAAAACGCTTTCAGAATGAGATCAACCGACTGTACCGACCAAAGAATAGCTCCTTAACTCGACCATGGCAAATACAGAGAAAAAAAAATACACACAACCTATATTACATGTAAAATGACAAAACAAAAGACCATTTAAAAAAAAAAAAAACTTTCCAAAATGTTTCAACTTTTTATTTGAACATTTAGCAACCAAATATCCGTTAAATATACACCATCATGTCTCATTGTTCAAGTTCGAATGTGAGGAAAAACAAGAGTCTCTGTAGTTACTCTGTTTTAGGAATCAACGGCCACATTAAGGCCCGGTGTTTTGGCTTTCACATGGACAGAGTGAGAGAGAGAAAGTGCAAGAAAGAGAGGGGGGTTGGGGGGTGGGAGAAAAAGAGGAGCATTGACATCAGATACTCTGGGGCGATAGCATGATCGTTGAGGACAAAAAAAATAACAGTATTAATTATTACAAATAAAATTTAAAAAACTCTGGCACCTGTAACTCTAAATGACCCCCCCATGAAGCAAGACACAGGAAATTACACAGTCCCAAAAGCAGAATCTGAACATTGTACACGTAAAGGGTTTCTTGTCCTCAGATAAAAGCCTGGGTTGGTGTGGTTAACCCCAGTCTATGTCACGGTCTTGAAGGTCTGCAGTATTAGGTTGGTTTGGTGGATGAGCCTATTGGCGCTGACGAACACGTTTATCGCCCTGGAAACAAGCGGGACAGAGAGAGACAGGGACACACAGGGAAGGCGGTGTCAGTCACAGGAAACCATGGCAACGCTGGGATTGATACAGTGCTTTGATCTGGTGAAATGTCAGGCTTCAGAGAATCAAGCCTTAATGTGATTTCACAGTGAATAGTGAATGGGAATGATTAAACAACTCTGAAAATTCCAAGTATCGTTTCTGCCACACAATCCCATGGTCAACTAAGCAGTACAGGCAAAAAAAACGAAGAATTATACTGATTTCTGCTTATATCACGCTATACCACAAACAAAGTTAAAATGCAGAGACTCAGACCATTGATTGCTTTTGAAGTGACAGGTTGGCGTGAAATCTGTAACCCATCTCAGCTGTATCAGCACCATGGACAGCGCCCAACACAGTAAAGCAAGGCCGTTTTGGTAATGAATATAGGCTACACCAAGATAGATAGGGTAATCCCCCCCCATCCACACAGGACAGTAGTGGAGAGGGTAGTAAATGAGCAGCAGCGCCTCTTCGACCTCAGGAGGCTGAAGAAATTTGTCTTGTCACCAAAAACAAACTTTTTACAGATGCACAATCGAGAGCATCCTGTCGGGCTGTATCACCACCTGGTACGGCAACTGCTCCGCCCACAACCGTAAGGCTCTCCAGAGGGTAGTGAGGTCTGCACAACGCATCGCCGGGGGCAAACTACCTGCCCTCCAGGACACCTACAATACCCGATGTTACAGGAAGGCCAAAAAGACCATCAAGGACAACAACCACCCGAGCCACTGCCTGTTCACCCCGCTATCATCCAGAAGGTGAGGTCAGTACAGGTGCATCAAAGCTGGGACAGAGACTGAAAAACAGCTTCTGGGGCGGCAGGGTAGCCTAGTGGTTAGAGCGTTGGGCTAGTAACCGGAAGGTTGCAAGTTCAAATCCCCGAGTTGACAAGGTACAAATCTGTCGTTCTGCCCCTGAACAGGCAGTTAACCCACTGTTCCTAGGCCGTCATTGAAAATAAGAATTTGTTCTTAACTGACTTGCCTAGTTAAATAAAGGTAAAATAAATAACAAAATCTTCTCAAGGCCATGAGACTGTTAAACAGCCAACATTGAGTGGCTGCTGCCAACATACTGACTCAAATCTCTGGCCACTTTAATACATTTAATAAAAAAGGTTTTACTTTAAATAAACGGCACTTTAATAATGTCTACATATCCTACATTACTCATCTCATATATATATGCTGTATTTTATACCATCTATTGCATCTCGACTATGTCGCACGGCCATCGCTCATCCATATATTTATATGTACATATTCCTATTCATTCCTTTACATTGTGTGTATTAAGTAGTTGTGAAATGGTTAGATATTACTGCATGGTCGGAACTAGAAGCACAAGCATTTCACTACACTCGCATTAACATCTGCTAACCGTGTGTATGTGACCAATAAAATGTTGATATGATTTGACAAAACAGCCCATGTGAATATAGGCTACAATGAATATAGGCTACAACAAGATAGATAGGGTAATTCCCCCCCCCATCCCATCCACAGCCACAGCCACAGGACAGTAGTGGAGAGGGTAGTAAGTGAAGTTCCTTGAATACAACTTGTTCTTTCTTTCCACAGTGCAGAGCATTTCAAAATGCTCCTTGCTTGATGATGCCTAGAGAACCCTTTGGTTCTATCAATAACATGCTACCAGTGGGAACTCTGCTTGGGTGAAGGTCTTGTCTGCGTTGGCATTGGACACAATGCAGAACCTCCGATACGGGAACCAAAATCATGCATCTGCGGTAAATATTACAGCCGGAGGAGTATCTCGTTATTCAAGTAGCCTATCACAGACGGGCAGAGTTTTCCTCCGATTTGTATGGAAATAGAAAGGAGTCAAACCTACCCGCCCAGTGGCTTTCCATGGCCCTCCCTACACACAAACACTCCTCGACGTGCTCTGTCCATGGTGCTGCCACAGCACAGCAGATACAGAATTCAGAACAACCTGGAACTCAATCATTTGAAGATAGATAGACATACAAATAAAACTGAGGGGGCTAAGCCCGATTTTGCACCCTCGTAGGCCTGACGAACAGTAAACATTTTTTGCAGCCCCGGACAAGAACACCTGATTTAACTTGGCAACTAATCATCAAGACCTCGATGAGTTGAATCAGGCAAGTTTGTCCAGCGCTACAATATATATATGTGTTCTGTCGGGGTCAGCGGAGGACTGTAGTTGGGAAAACACGGATCTAAATGATGCAGATGTAATCCCGTATGTATGGGTGATATATTGTAAAGGTCAGATATAAACCCGTATGTATGGGTGATATATTGTAAAGGTCAGATGTAAACCCGTATGTATGGGTGATATATTGTAAAGGTCAGATGTAAACCCGTATGTATGGATGATATATTGTAAAGGTCAGATATAAACCCGTATGTATGGGTGATATATTGTAAAGGTCAGATATAAACCCGTATGTATGGGTGATATATTGTAAAGGTCAGATGTAAACCCGTATGTATGGGTGATATATTGTAAAGGTCAGATGTAAACCCGTATGTATGGATGATATATTGTAAAGGTCAGATTTAAACCCGTATGTATGGGTGATATATTGTAAAGGTCAGATGTAAACCCGTATGTATGGGTGATATATTGTAAAGGTCAGATATAAACACGTATGTATGGGTGATATATTGTAAAGGCCAGATATAAACCCGTATGTATGGGTGATATATTGTAAAGGTCAGATGTAAACCCGTATGTATGGGTGATATATTGTAAAGGTCAGATGTAAACCCGTATGTATGGGTGATATATTGTAAAGGCCAGATATAAACCCGTATGTATGGGTGATATATTGTACGGGCCATGGAAGAGAGCAGCAGGGTAGAAACATAAGAGGTGATGAGGTTCTTACTTTCCATCTTTGAAGTAGGTTTTAAGTGTGTCGCTGAAGCTCTTGGAGTATTTCACAAACTCTTTCTTTTGGTGTTCCAGTGCCTGGGAAAAACAGACGCTTTTTACTCTTTTAGAAGATAATGGAGAGGAAAAAACACAAGAACGTCTCAAACTGACAGCCGAGGGAGAAAGAAACGAGAAAATATCTTTTAAAAAAAAAAAATAAAAATCGGCCTGTGTGTCGTGTGTGTAGTGTTGTGTGTGTGTGTGTGTGTGCGTAGGTAGTGAGCAGTGTGCGTAGGTAGTGAGCAGTGTGCGTAGGTAGTGTGCAGTGTGCGTAGGTAGTGTGCAGTGTGCGTAGGTAGTGTGCAGTGTGCGTAGGTAGTGTGCAGTGTGCGTAGGTAGTGTGCAGTGTGCGTAGGTAGTGTGCAGTGTGCGTAGGTAGTGTGCAGTGTGCGTAGGTAGTGTGCGTAGGTAGTGTGCGTAGGTAGTGTGCAGTGTGCGTAGGTAGTGTGCAGTGTGCGTAGGTAGTGTGCAGTGTGCGTAGGTAGTGTGCAGTGTGCGTAGGTAGTGTGCAGTGTGCGTAGGTAGTGTGCAGTGTGCGTAGGTAGTGAGCAGTGTGCGTAGGTAGTGAGCAGTGTGCGTAGGTAGTGAGCAGTGTGCGTAGGTAGTGAGCAGTGTGCGTAGGTAGTGAGCAGTGTGCGTAGGTAGTGTGTGTAGTTAGTGTGTAGGTAGTGTGCGTAGGTAGTGTGTGGGTAGTGTGTAGATAGTGTGTAGATAGTGTGTAGATAGTGTGTAGATAGTGTGTAGATAGTGTGTAGATAGTGTGTAGATAGTGTAGTGTGTTGTGTGTAGTGTGTGTAAGTAGTGTGTAGTGTGTGTAGGTCGTGTGTAGTGTGTGTAGGTCGTGTGTAGTGCCTAGGTCGTGTGTAGTGCCTAGGTAGTGCGTAGGTAGTGTGTAGGTAGTGTGTAGGTAGTGTGTAGGTAGTGCGTAGGTAGTGCGTAGGTAGTGCGTAGGTAGTGCGTAGTGTGTGTAAGTAGTGTGTAGGTAGTGTGTAGTGTGTGTAAGTAGTGTGTGTGTAGTGCGTAGGTAGTGTGTAGTGCATAGGTAGTGTGTGTAGTGCGTGTAGTGCGTAGGTAGTGTGTGTAGTGCGTAGGTAGTATGTGTAGTGCGTAGGTAGTGTGTAGTGCGTAGGGCGTAGGTAGTGTGTGTAGGTCGTGTGTAGGTAGTGTGTAGTGCGTAGGGCGTAGGTAGTGTGTGTAGGGCGTGTGTAGGTCGTGTGTAGTGTGTAGTGCGTAGGTAGTGTGTAGTGCGTAGGTAGTGTGTAGTGTGTGTAGTGCGTGTAGGTAGTGTGTAGTGCGTAGGTAGTGTGTAGTGCGTAGGTAGTGTGTAGTGTGTAGGTAGTGTGTAGTGTGTGTAGTGCGTAGGTAGTGTGTAGTGTGTGTAGTGCGTGTAGGTAGTGTGTAGTGCGTAGGTAGTGTGTAGGTAGTGTGTAGTGTGTAGTGCGTGTAGGTAGTGTGTAGTGCATGTAGGTAGTGCGTAGGTCGTGTGTAGTGCGTAGGTCGTGTGTAGTGCGTAGGTCGTGTGTAGTGCGTAGGTCGTGTGTAGTGCGTAGGTCGTGTGTAGTGCGTGTGTAGGTAGTGTAGAGTGTGTAGGTAGTGTGTGTGGGTCGTGTGTAGGTAGTGTATGTGTAGGTAGTACGTAGTGTGTGTAGGTAGTGCGTAGTGTGTGTGGGTAGTAGGTAGTGTGTGGGTAGTGTGTGTGTGTGGGTAGTGTGTGTAGGTTGTGTGTGTAGGTCGGTAGTGTGTAGAGTGTGTAGTGTGTAGTGTGTAGTGTGTGGTGTGTGTAGGTCGTGTGTAGTGTGTAGGTATTGTGTGTAGGTCGTCTGTAGTGTGTAGGTAGTGTGTAGTGTGTAGGTAGTGTGTAGTGTGTAGTGTTTAGGTAGTGTGTAGTGTTCTCACCCGTCGGTTCTGGTACTGGTATTTCCGGAAGACAGTGTTGACAGTGTCCAGCAGTTCCTTGATGGCGCTGGCGATATCTCTGTGGACAGAGCATAACAATTACTTTTGGTCCACCAGCCAATGTGTCAGGTAGATTTTAAAACACAATACATGTATTACTAGTAAGAAGTAATGTAGTATATTATTTCATTACATTTTTTGTGACTTGAGTCTTTAAGCCAAGATCTCACGAGACAAACATTTTCACCTGCCCCTTTAAGTGCCGGAGGTTACCGTGGTAACTCGTGTCATGTTTGTCCCTGTGAAACTGACTGACTAGTAGAAGCTTTGTCTTCTCTAGCAGTTGAAACTCAAACATAGAAAAACAACCTAGCTCGTGAACAAAAAACAATGTAAATAATCAAGAAACACAAGGACAAAAGTTTCACTTCAGTTTCAAGTAAATTAGACCAACTTCTATGGCTGAATCTTTCACTCAGTTCTTCACATGCAGACAGCCCCAGCCTGGCAGTTTCAGCACCAGGTGGAATAGGCTATATAGGATTCTTAGTTCTTTAGTCCACTGTGGCTGGTGAAATGAACATCTACCCGCACTTGGCAGGTGTTCATTTTAGTCCCTGTCTGTGGACAATGACTCCAACAGCAGTCAGACATCTTGAACCATCTCACCTCTCACACTCCTTAGTCCAACAGCAGTCAGACATCTTGAACCATCTCACCTCTCACACTCCTTAGTCCAACAGCAGTCAGACATCTTGAACCATCTCACCTCTCACACTCCTTAGTCCAACAGCAGTCAGACATCTTGAACCATCTCACCTCTCACACTCCTTAGTCCAACAGCAGTCAGACATCTTGAACCATCTCACCTCTCACACTCCTTAGTCCAACAGCAGTCAGACATCTTGAACCATCTCACCTCTCACACTCCTTAGTCCAACAGCAGTCAGACATCTTGAACCATCTCACCTCTCACACTCCTTAGTCCAACAGCAGTTGGACTAAGGACCTCCTTTCTAGAACCCCTTACTCTCAGACATACTCTCATTCCTCCCTCTGCACTTTTAAATACAGCTGAATTCTACTATGTTCCAAATATTCCACTGACAAAGTTACTTAGAGTGACTCAACAAACACAAATTCAATTTGAGAACTGGCAAATTGAGCCAAGACAGAAACAAGCCCTGAAAAGTCTGGGGGAGAAGAATTGTGTGTGTGTACCACTTGAGACTTAGTAGTACATTGGAAAGAAAATGGGAACAAGAGAATGAGTGTGTTTTTGGAGAACTGTGTGCTTGTGAAGTGTTAATCACATCACTGAAGGTGTGCTGGGAGGTCTGCGAGCGAGTGTGTACTGACTTGATGGTCTGTAAGAAGCGTACTCTGTCGTTGATCTCGTCTGGGATCTTGCTGAGGATGTGTTTGAGTGCCCGAGCCTTGTCATTCAAGTCCTGGAACTCCTGCTCCGGCCTGTCAATCATGAACTCTATACACACACACAGGAAGAGGGCCACAGCCTTAGTCACCATGGAGACAGTCATGTCAACAAAAAGAAGCGGTGGAATGTAGAGAGCATTCCAGGCCCTGACAGAACAGCCCCACCCAGAGAGCAGTCTGTGTGTGCCTGAACACACACACACCTTTCATTGTGAGAGGAAAGTTAGAAAAAGGTGCTACTGCAGTGTAACCTTGCTGACAGCAGGAGGTACAGCTCCTTCAGAAAGTTTTACTAGTTAAAAATTAAAAACTGATATCTTGAGTCAAAGTCTAAATAAGTTCAGGAGTAAATATTTGCTTTAAAAAAGTTACATAATAACTTGCATGGACTCACTCCGTGTGCAATAATATTGTTTAACAATTTTTGAACGACTACCTCATCCCTGTACCCCACACAAACAATGATCTGTAAGGTCCATCAGTTGAGCAGTGTATTTAAAACACAGATTTAATCACAAAGACCAGGGAGGTTTTCCAATCCCTCGCAAAGGGCACCTATTGGTAGATCAAAAATAAAATAAATACATTGAATATCCCTTTCAGCATGGTGAAGTTACTAATTACACTTCGGATGGTGTATCAATACACCCAGTCACTACCAAAGACACAGGTGTCCTTCCTAACTCAGTTGCCGGAGAGGAAGGAAACCGCTCTGGGATTTCACCATGAGGCCAATGGTGGCTTTAAAACAGTTACAGTTTAATTGCTGTGATCAACATTGTAGTTACTCCATAATACTAACCTAATTGAAAAGAGGGAAAATAAGTTAGACTGTACAGAATAAAAATATTCCAAAACATGCATCCTGTTCGCAATAAAGGCACTAAAGTAATACTGCAAAAAAATGGGGCAAAGAAATTAACTTTACGTCCTGAATACAAAGTGTTATGTTCAGGGAAAAGCACAACATCAACGAGAACCACTTTACATATTTTCATGGTGGTGGCTGCATCATGTTATGGGTACGCTTGTCATCGGCAAGGACCAGAAGAGGCCGAGTTACAGTTTTGACTTAAAATTGGCTTGAAAATCAATGGCAAGACTTGAAAATGGCTGTCTAGCAATGATCAACAACCAACTTGACAAGAGATTAAATATTTTTTTTTAAGAATAATATGCTAATATTGTACAATCCAGGTGTGCAAAACTCACCCAGAAAGACTCACAGCTGTAATCACTGCAAAAGGTTATTCGAACATGATTTGACTCAGGGGTGGTAATATTTATATTTCTGTATTTCATTTTTAATACATTTGCAAAATGTTTTACATTTTATTTCAAGGCTTTTACTTTGTCGTTATGGGGTATTGTGTGTAGATGGGTGAGATCTATTTAATACATTTTGAGTTCAGGCTGTAAAAACAAAATGTGGAATAAGTCAAGGGGTATGAATACTTTCTGAAGGCACTGTTTATTTAGTATTCAAACAGAAGCAAAGGCCCTCACATCACGGTGTGACTGTGTGTCCGTGTGTAACTATAGCTGAGCTTCTCATTCTGTGCACATGAATTCATTACTACCATCAATCAGGCCATGCAGGAGAGAAAATTCAAGCCTGGAGGGGAGAAATGTCTCACAGGAAGGAGAGGTTGTTTTATTAGTGGAGAAACAGCACCATCCTGAGGTGAGAGGTACACAGATGCACAATACCTATCATCATCTAGGACTAGGTTATTAACTGCAGAACAGAGAGACACACACCTTCCACATCGTCTGCAGCCATTCGCAGTAGTGACTCAGTGAAGTTGACCTCCACTTTCTTCTTCTCCAGGATCTTCATGATGATGTCCTGGGTCAGCCCTGGGTTCTCCTTCTCAGCCTGACAATCAATCACAGAACACACATCAGGCTCTGCTAATCAACCACAGAACACACATCAGTCTATGACAACAATGTTTCCCCTAGCATTTTGTCATTAGGGATTAAAAAAGAAAAATAACCATTTTAAAGTACATTTCCCCTAATTCTGCACATTTTGTAAACAAAACCAATGGGGCCCCATGCCATTTGGGGAATTGTAAGATTCTCTTTTTTATTTTGGCAATTGTTAGATCCGAAAGATTATCTTAAAAAAATATATATAGCTTAATTATATTTTCGACATACTTTATACGTGTTTGTTTGCTTATATATTTTTGGCGGCAACGATATAACAGCAGCGCTAAATGAATAGGGGAAACACTGGACAATCAGCCACAGAACATATGCAGACACACACCAGGCATTACTAATCAACCACAAAAACACACACATTTACGATAATAGAACACAGACCCATGATCGGAGTTAGACACTGTCCATCAAAGACAATCAGATTTGAATCACACTGGAACAGTGGAACCACTCATAGGGGTATTTTACGAAGCTAGTTAGATCTACGCTGAGTTTTCTAAGCTAGCCAGTTTCAGTTAGCTTCACATTCCAGCTCAGGCTTCCCCTATGATAGGAAGGCGGCTATGGATCCTGCACCTGCTGCTAATTCAAGACAGCTCTCCAGCAGGCTATTGTGGGAATGGGCTATGAGAAGAGTAATCTTTCTTTGTGTCGACGGTTATCTTGAATTGAACTCAGAATTGACCAAAGTGAGCTCCTCTATCCAGTCTCAAATGCCCCGTCCCCCTCCGTGTAGAAACGCCGCCCCGTCCCCCTCCGTGTAGAAACGCCGCCCCGTCCCCCTCCGTGTATATAAACGCCCGTCCCCCCCCGTAAACGCCGCCCCGTCCCCCTCCGTGTATAAACGCGCCCCGCGTGTATAAACGCCGCCCCGTCCCCCTCCGTGTATAAACGTCCCCCTCCCGCCCGTCCGTCCCCCTGTATAAACGCCGCCCCGTCCCCCTCCGTGTATAAACGCCGCCCCCCTCCGTGTATAAACGCCGCCCGTCCCCCCTCCGTGGCAACGCCCCGTCCCCCTCCGTGTATAAACGCCGCCCGTCCCCCTCCGTGTATAAACGCCGCCCGTCCCCCTCCGTGTATAAACGCCGCCCGTCCCCCTCCGTGTATAAACGCCGCCCGTCCCCCTCCGTGTATAAACGTCCCCCCGTCCCCCTCCGTCCCCCTCTCCGTATAAACGCCGCCCGTCCCCCTCCGTGTATAAACGCCGCCCGTCCCCCTCCGTGTATAAACGCCGCCCGTCCCCCCTCCGTGTATAAACGCCGCCCGTCCCCCTCCGTGTATAAACGCCGCCCCGTCCCCCTCCGTGTATAAACGCCCGTCCCCCTCAGTGTATAAACGCCCCGTCCCCCCAGTGTATAAACGCCGCCCCGTCCCCCTCAGTGTATAAACGCCCCGTCCCCCTCAGTGTATAAACGCAGCCCCGTCCCCCTCAGTGTATAAACGCAGCCCCGTCCCCCTCCATCTCCTTACCTTTATAAACGCAGCCCTCAGGGTCTGTGCTGCCGACAGGTTCACTCTCTCCAACTGTAAACACATTATCACTGCATCAAAACCCTTCTTACAGATACCATCTTCTAATCAACACAGAATACACACATCTCAAACAGATACCATCTTCTAATCAACATAGCATACACACATCTCAAACAGATACCATCTTCTAATCAACATAGCATACACACATCTCAAACAGATACCATCTTCTAATCAACATAGAATACACACATCTCAAAAACAAGGAAAGCAAACACCTATACTAATTACCACAAGCTGAAAACACTTCAAACTGCATAGTTAGTAGCTACATACATGGAAAAACCATCTCATTAGCGAACACGGCAGACAACAACAAAAACTACAGTACACTGGTACAAACATTGAACAAAACAAGCATGTGTGTTACTGGTTTTACTCTCCTTGTGGGTACTAGGAGTCCTTAAAAGGAGAGTAAAACAAGGACATTTTGATAAGTGGGGACATTTTGTCTGTCCCCACAGGGAAAATTGGTATTTTATGGTTAGGTTTAGGTTTACGATTAGGGAAAATAGGATTTTGAATTGGAATAAATTGTTTGGTCCCGGAAGGATAGTTGTTGTGTGTGTGTGTGTGACTAATACCTGGACTCGCTGAGTCAGTGAAACAGCAACCTCCCCACATCAAAGTGGCCACAGGGAACTCCTTTGCATCAGAGAGACACTGGTGCTATACACAGTAATTATCACACTCCTCCATCCCTCGCTCTTCCCTTCTATTCTTCCCTACCACCCTCACCCGCGTTCTCCACAACACCGATTTTATAGAGACCCATTTAGCCTGACCCTATTTCTCCAATCCAACCACACCCCCCCCCTCGTGACTAAGGGTAGTTATAACCTTAGAGACCATAGCACGCACACGCCCCATTCAACATCCTGTCTTTACCAAATCCTTTCCTCCTTACCTCGTGGAAGACGGGGTACATCACAGTGTAGAGTGTCATGGAAACCATCGAGGTCGTCTCTGCTTCATTCTTCATCTCTTCCATTGTCATCCTCGTCCAGAGGCCAACGTTTCTGTACGCGTGTCTGTATATGTGTATGGAGTGAAGGCTGCTTCCGGGGCAGAGCTCACCTCATTCACTGATTACAACACTCAGAGAAGAGAAAGATGGGGGGGGCAGGACCTGAGGAGAGAAGATGGGGGTAGAAAGGGTATGGGGGATAGAATGGGAGGTAAAGGACAGAAAAGACCATCCAACATTACATAGCCTACTTCATCACTATAATACCTCATTTAGGCTATTTTCATTGCTTGAGGTCTAAATGTAGGCCTTGTTCTGTCCTAGTAATGTCTATGGCAACAAACAAGGTCTTGGAGGGCGATGACATTATATAACCAGGTAAAAATTCCATCTGGCTCCGGTTCAAAGTCAAACATGTGGTGCAGGGCGGTGGGTGTGGAGAGACCGACACAGACCCTAAGCTCTACAAGACACCTGGCCCTGCCTGTGCACACCTGGGCATCTGAGCAAGCATGATAAGGTTCTCTATCCTCCTACTGACTGACACTTTCAGCAGCATTATCTACTGTATGACGTCACCCTGGGCCATTACCAGACAGCTCTTCACTGTGTGTAACTGGATGCATTTAGAGGCCAGGAGGGAGTGTCAATGCTGCCCTTGTTCTGCAGATACTGACTGACGGTTTCTTTCCCTCTGTCACTGCGATTCCATGACTCAGCCCCAGCTGACAAAAGGTGACAGTTTTATTTCTGGCCAGGCAGGCAGTGTCTACAGAGGGTGTTAATAAAACCATAGCTAGTGGCTGCTCTGAGCACTGCTCCCAGGTCAGCTTCACCCCTCTTTATTCCTTTCAGACCAGGATGGAGGCAGGGAAAACTGATCCTGGAGACTCCACGTGTCAAACTCATTCCACGGAGGGCAGAGTGGCTGCGGATTTCCCGTCCTCCCTTGTACTTGATGAAATAAAGTCAGTAATTAGTAAAGAACTCCCCTCACCTGGTTGCCTAGGAGTTATTGAAAGGAAAACCCACAGGAACCATGACATCTACAGCAGCTGATGTCACAGGAAGGACAAAAAGATCATCAAGGACAACAACCACCCGAGCCACTGCCTGTTCACCACGCTACCATCCAGAAGGTGGTCAGTACAGGTGCATCAAAGCTGGGACCGAGAGACTGAGAAACAGCTTCTATCTCAAGGCCATCAGACTGTTAAACAGCCATCAGTAACAGAGAGGCTGCTGCCAACATACAGACTTGAAATCATTGGTCACTTTAATAATGTTTACGCATCTTACATTAGTCATCTCATATGTATATACTGTATTTTATACCATCTACTGCATCTTGCCTATGCCGCTCTGTCATTGCTCATCCATATGTATATATTCTCTTTCCATTCTTTTACTTAGACTGTCGGAACTAGAAGCACAAGCATTTCACTACACCTGCATTAACATCTGCTGACCATGTGTATGTGACCAATAACATTTGATTTGATTTTTATTAGACTCTCCATGGAATGAGTTTGACACCCCTGCCTTAGGCCATGTCCCAATAATCTCACAACAAGCTTCCATTTCTTGACTCATTTCCTTCATGGTCACTGATTTGAAAGGACTTGATAACAGCCTTAAGGAACCATAGTGAGACTAGACACATTCCCACCAATCAGTGAAGAGTGTGTGGGGGAGGGGCAATGGCTGAGGAAAGGAAACAGATTGGACACATTCTTTCTTACCTAACACTCTGCTCCTCTCATCTGACTATTATCTGGCCAGCTTTACTGTGGGCAATATGCTGATTAGATGGGCCACTGGCCTGTAGAACATGACATCACTTTTAAGAATTAAGGTCTCAGTTGTCCAGTCTGTCATGGTACAAAGACCAAGCTATACATCCAAGTCCATTAATACGCTATTTCAGGCAGTAATGCCTTAATCACATTGTAAAAATGTATAGGGTTATTACTGGCTGTTAAACTTCATTTTATGTCCACAGAGTCATTCGTCACATAAAGTAAGGCGCGTAGCCAGATGATATGGAGAAATGTACAGCAGTTACAACAGATGTCTCTCGAATGAGCTAATTACATTTCCAACTACTCGTGACATTTTATTATAATGATGTCATCGTTTGATGAAAACTGCGGTGTAGTCATTTGTCCAAACACCACCAGAGTTTATATGGGACAGATTTAGGTAACATAACACAAGGTTAACATAACTGGTTTCGTTCGCTTCCGTTGAAGAACCAATTTGCACCAGAATAAATACACCCCTAGACTCTGTCTGGACAAGGCGAACTGTTTCCGTAGCAGGTTAGGCGACAGGTTAAGGTTAGGAAAATGCTCTCCTAACTTACTAAGAAAATCAGTTTGTATAGAAGTGCGGTGAAATGAGTTTGTCCCGTCTCGACAGACAAGACTAGCTGGCAGCTACCGTGCGACGTTAACGGAACCGGTAGCGTTTGTCGAGAGCCAACCAGTTACGTAAACTGACTGAACCGAGGCTCGGTAGCCAACTAGCGCTTAGCTACGTAAACAAGTTTCGTCGGTTGTTAGCTAAGCTAGCTATTTTAGCAAGCTGGGTGTCACCTGCCACTGGCAGAGTACCACACTAAGAATATTAACTAGATCATTTAAGTGTAGTTATATAATAACCACAGTTTCGTTGCTTGTAGTTAGTAATTTCATTGTCCTAATCCACCGACAACTCCTATCTATCATGATCACCTGTTAGCTAAACATACTTAAATAACAGCGAGGGTCATTTCTAAATAGTAACTTAGTTGCCATAGCCAATTTGTAGGACTCATCGTCCAGGAAGGTAGCTAAGTTACTAACGTTAGCTAGCTAAACAAAAACAAACAAAAAAACGATTTTCTAACGTTAGTTGGTGAAATAGTAACGTTGCCTTTAGCTACATACCTGTTTACACCGTGGTATGCTGCTTATTTACACCGAAGTAGGCTCATTTGCCGTGACTAGCATTAGCCAGTCGAGTGTTTTCTTTTCTCATTCAAAGACGGAAGTTTTATGTATGATCAAACTGTCTGGGCAAAGGTTTTTTTTTCTCCAGCTGTCCACCAAATGGGTTGACGGTTGTAGTTTTTTTATACGTCTCCAATAATGGCAGTGATGAAGACATAGTAACAATAAAAACTACAACTCCCAACTAGTTCAAGCAATTATGTGGCGTTCTACACGAAACAACTAAAGCGTCAACAAACTTATTTAGCCGACAACAAAAAAAATACAAAAACGACATCTTTCACAGACAAACTCCATCCCAGGCAAACATAAATGTTACATTGATAGTAGAAAAAAAAGTACTGAAATCAAAAGAGTGCGTAGTTTTACAGGAAGGGTAGTGAAGAACCAATCAGCGCATGGAGAGGGTGGGACAAGAGCGAAAATATTTAGCTCGGAGAGCGACCTGCCGCGGCGGTGAAGAGAAACAGCGAGGCAACGCAAGAGACCGTACAGCATCCCTACAGTAACTACCCGATACCGTTCGGTAAGGCATATTTACGATCTTTTGAAATAAGCAAAAATATGTTCAAAGCATTGTGTGTATATCAGTTATACATCAATGGTTTGATTGCTGCCATTTTCACGTTTAGATTTGACGATTGGTGATTTTATCATAGTTTGTGATATGTTCATGTTTTCACATGATAAAGGTGCGGTTTTATGCCATGGCAAAAATGAAGTTACTAGGCGACCACGAGGAATATTCTCTGTCACTTTGTGTTTTCTGATAATTTTGTCTGTACTGAGTCTATTAATCTAAAAAAAGGCATCATCGATAGCCAGTTGAGGACACACACAATTACAATATTGTGGGTCTCTAATGTCCTTGAAATAGATTACGCCTAGTATTGACTGGAAATTCCTTCTCTCAAGTGTTTTATGTTATAATAAGAGGGTTGATTTCCCACCCGGGGCACCACACGCCCAGGCCCCGGGGAACCACACGCCCAGGCCCCGGGGAACCACACACCCAGGCCAGGAAAACATTGTTGTTTATTGAAACAGTTCACTTCCTGCATTTTTAACACAAGTGGTGTTGAAAATAAGTTGGCAGTTTTATAATGATATTCTACACATTTTGCCATGATGCTGAGATAAGATGTTGCAGTTTAAAGCTAATTTCCTGCTATTCTACACAGGGCGGCAGGGTAGCCTAGTGGTTAGAGCGTTGGACTAGTAACCGGAAGGTTGCGAGTTCAAATCCCCGAGCTGACAAGGTACAAATCTGTCGTTCTGCCCCTGAACAGGCAGTTAACCCACTGTTCCTAGGCCGTCATTGAAAATAAGAATTTGTTCTTAACTGACCTGCCTAGTAAAATAAAGGTAAAATATAAAAAATATTATTTTTTTTGCCATGACACACATTTTGACTCACATGAATAACAATGCTAATGCAAATGATCAAGAACATGTTACTTAAAAATGATTGAAAAATAGCAAACCAGTTAGTTCACTAGGCCTACACCACCTCCACCAAAGCCATTGGAAAAAAACAAATCTCCACTTTGCTTGTATGCGTCATAGAAACAAACTGAGACGAACAACCATATTTTGTTATTAATCCCATTAATCCCATGACGTATCGTTTGTTAATCTCTGATGATGAGCTGGCTGTGAACTCGGTGTGTGTGTGTGTGTGTGTGTGTGTGTGTGTGTGTGTGTGTGTGTGTGTGTGTGTGTGTGTGTGTGTGTGTGTGTGTGTGTGTGTGTGTGTGTGTGTGTGTGTGTGTGTGTGTGTGTGTGTGTGTGTGTGTGTGTGTGTGTGTGTGTGTGTGTGTCACTCCTCTGATTGCCAGTGAGTGCTGAATTAATTGCATTTCAGTAATTAAATTACTTTTAAATCAGCCTTGTGCCACATTGGTGGGGGGGGTGGGTATATGTGTGTGTTTGCGGTTGGTGCAGCACACAGAGGCGATAAAGGATAGGTATGCACAGTAGCTGCCACGATTTCCTCGTCTGAGACCTGAAGAGTGGCTGGCTGTGTGCCTCCCAGGCAGGGGAAGGGCTGACCGTTTAGCCTAGTGGGCACAGTCACTGTCCTTTGAGTAGGAAGCTCAAGCAGGCAGTCATACTGTATCATACTGTAGAACAGATCAAACCTGGAACGGTTAAGATCTCACTCATGCAGAAACAGGCCTCTGTTGAAAAATCTGTTTCATCTCAGTTTCATCACTTTGGTTCTAACTAGGTTATTCATGGTTAACTGGGTTATTCATGGTTAACTGGGTTATTCATGGTTAACTGGGTTATTCATGGTTAACTGGGTTATTCATGGTTAACTGGGTTATTCATGGCTAACTGGGTTATTCATGATTAACTGGGTTATTCATGGTTAACTGGGTTATTCATGGTTAACTGGGTTGTTCATGGTTAACTGGGTTGTTCATGGTTAACTGGGTTATTCATGGTTATTTATGGTTAACTGGGTTATTCATGGTTAACTGGGTTATTCATGGTTAACTGGGTTATTCATGGTTAACTGGGTTATTCATGGTTATTTATGGTTAACTGGGTTGTTCATGGTTAACTGGGTTGTTCATGGTTAACTGGGTTGTTCATGGTTAACTGGGTTGTTCATGGTTAACTGGGTTATTCATGGCTAACTGGGTTATTCATGGCTAACTGGGTTATTCATGGCTAACTGGGTTATTCATGGCTAACTGGGTTATTCATGGCTAACTGGGTTATTCATGGCTAACTGGGTTATTCATGGCTAACTGGGTTATTCATGGATAACTGGGTTATTCATGGTTATTCATGATTAACTGGGTTATTCATGGTTAACTGGGTTATTCATGGTTATTCATGGTTATTCATGCTTAACTGGGTTATTCATGGTTAACTGGGTTGTTCATGGTTATTCATGGTTAACTGGGTTGTTCATGGTTAACTGGGTTGTTCATGGTTAACTGGGTTGTTCATGGTTAACTGGGTTGTTCATGGTTAACTGGGTTATTCATGGTTAAAGTCAAGAGAAATTAATGAAAAAGCAAGCCTTGCCACGAGAGAGACCACAGCAGAGAGACCACAGCAGAGAGACCACAGCAGAGAGTCCACAGCAGAGAGTCCACAGCAGAGAGACCACAGCAGAGAGACCACAGCAGAGAGACCACAGCAGAGAGACCACAGCAGAGAGACCACAGCAGAGAGACCACAGCAGAGAGACCACAGCAGAGAGACCACAGCAGAGAGACCACAGCAGAGAGTCACGGCAGGAACAAACGTCTGGAACAACATTTCTGGAACAACAGCATCTCTGAGTCCACTGGTAGGAATACATTATGGTTGCAGTTGTATGTTAATGCACTGGAAGTCAGAATGAGATTTGGATACATAGTAGCAATATACTCTGTAGAGGCTGCCACATTGGAACACACACACACACACACACACACACACACACACACACACACACACACACACACACACACACACACACACACACACACACACACACACACACACACACACACACACACACACACACACACACACACACACACACACACACACACACACACACACAGGGATTGCAACAGCAGGTTTGTCCTTTACAATCCACAAGAGATTAGTTGATCCTCTGAGTGAGAGAAAGGGGGATGAGCGAGAGAAAGGGGGATGAGCGAGAGAAAGGGGGATGAGAGAGAAAGGGGGATGAGAGAGAGAAAGGGGGATGAGAGAGAGAAAGGGGGATGAGAGAAAGGGGGATGAGAGCAGAGAGAGAGAGAGAGAGAAAGGGGGATGAGAGAGAGAAAGGGGGATGAGAGAAAGAGAGAGAGAGAAAGGAGGATGAGAGCAAGAGAGAGAGAAAGGGGATGAGAGC
>NC_060185.1:13024784-13059784 GCF_021184085.1 Oncorhynchus gorbuscha | reverse complement strand
AAACTGTCTCCACATTATTCTGGTCTGGTGCTGTAACGGTCTACTACACTATACTGCTATATGAGTACGACAGTTTAGGCAGAAAGGCTTCAAATACTTTGTCTGGGGGAAAATAGCCTTTATGATTTTGGATCAACATGTGGCATCATTAAGACGCCTGTGACATAATCTTTGGTTAAGAAGAAAGGTTAGCAAGTCTCTCGTAAATCTTTGACAAGTTCACAATTCCACTCCAGGTCAGGTTTTTACCCCAAAAATCGCAGAATTTGGTACAACCGCTAAAAACCAATAAAAATGATCTGAATTATCTGAAAATATTTTATTTTCATACTCAAGATACACTACATGACCAAAAGTATGAGGACTCCTGCTCGTCGAACATCTCATTCCAAAATCATGGGCATTAATATGGAGTTGGTCCTCACTTTGCTGCTATAACAGCCTCCACTCTACTGGAAAGGCTTTCCACTAGATGTTGGAACATTGCTGCTATAACAGCCTCCACTCTACTGGAAAGGCTTTCCACTAGATGTTGGAACATTGCTGCTATAACAGCCTCCACTCTACTGGAAAGGCTTTCCACTAGATGTTGGAACATTGCTTCTATAACAGCCTCCACTCTACTGGAAAGGCTTTCCACTAGATGTTGGAACATTGCTGCTATAACAGCCTCCACTCTACTGGAAAGGCTTTCCACTAGATGTTGGAACATTGCTTCTATAACAGCCTCCACTCTACTGGAAAGGCTTTCCACTAGATGTTGGAACATTGCTTCTATAACAGCCTCCACTCTACTGGAAAGGCTTTCCACTAGATGTTGGAACATTGCTTCTATAACAGCCTCCACTCTACTGGAAAGGCTTTCCACTAGATGTTGGAACATTGCTTCTATAACAGCCTCCACTCTACTGGAAAGGCTTTCCACTAGATGTTGGAACATTGCTTCTATAACAGCCTCCACTCTACTGGAAAGGCTTTCCACTAGATGTTGGAACATTGCTGCTATAACAGCCTCCACTCTACTGGAAAGGCTTTCCACTAGATGTTGGAACATTGCTGCTATAACAGCCTCCACTCTACTGGAAAGGCTTTCCACTAGATGTTGGAACATTGCTTCTATAACAGCCTCCACTCTACTGGAAAGGCTTTCCACTAGATGTTGGAACATTGCTGCTATAACAGCCTCCACTCTACTGGAAAGGCTTTCCACTAGATGTTGGAACATTGCTGCTATAACAGCCTCCACTCTACTGGAAAGGCTTTCCACTAGATGTTGGAACATTGCTTCTATAACAGCCTCCACTCTACTGGAAAGGCTTTCCACTAGATGTTGGAACATTGCTGCTATAACAGCCTCCACTCTACTGGAAAGGCTTTCCACTAGATGTTGGAACATTGCTTCTATAACAGCCTCCACTCTACTGGAAAGGCTTTCCACTAGATGTTGGAACATTGCTTCTATAACAGCCTCCACTCTACTGGAAAGGCTTTCCACTAGATGTTGGAACATTGCTGCTATAACAGCCTCCACTCTACTGGAAAGGCTTTCCACTAGATGTTGGAACATTGCTGCTATAACAGCCTCCACTCTACTGGAAAGGCTTTCCACTAGATGTTGGAACATTGCTTCTATAACAGCCTCCACTCTACTGGGAAGGTTTTCCGCTAGATGTTGGAACATTGCTGCTAAGACTTTCTTCCATTCAGCCACAAGAGCATTAGTGATGTTGGGCGATTAGGCCTGGATCGCAGTCGGTGTTCCAACACGATCTCGACAAACCATTTCTGTATTGACTTCGCTTTGTGCACAGAGTCATTGCCATGCTGAAACAGGAAAGGACCTTCCCAAAACTGTTGCCACAAAGTTGGAAGCACAGAATCGTCTAGAATGTCATTGTATGCTGTAGAGTTAATATTTCCCTTCACTGGAACTAAGGTGCCAAGCCCAAACCATGAAAAACAGCCCCAGACCATTATTCCTCTTCCACCAAACTGTACAGTTGGTGCTATGCATTGGGGCAGGTAGCGTTCTCCTGGCATCCACCAAACCCAGATTCATCCATCGGACTGTCAGATGGTGAAGTGTGATTAATCTCTCCAGAGAACGCAGTTGCTCCAGAGACCAATGGCGGCGAGCTTTACACCACTCCAGCTGACGCTTGGCATTATTGCATGATGACTTTAGGCTTGTATGCGGCTGCTCGGCCATGGCAACCCATTTCATGAAGCTTCCGACGAAACAGTTATTGTGATGACGTTGCTTCCAGGGGCAGTTTGGAACTCAATAGTGAGTGTATGGTGAAGTGTGATTAATCTCTCCAGAGAACGCAGTTGCTCCAGAGACCAATGGCGGCGAGCTTTACACCACTCCAGCTGACGCTTGGCATTATTGCATGATGACTTTAGGCTTGTATGCGGCTGCTCGGCCATGGCAACCCATTTCATGAAGCTTCCGACGAAACAGTTATTGTGATGACGTTGCTTCCAGGGGCAGTTTGGAACTCAATAGTGAGTGTTGCAACTGAGGACAGATGATTTTTACGTGCTTCAGCACTCCACGGTCCCATTCTGTGAGCATGTGTGGCCTACCACTTCAAGAATGAGCCATTGTTGCTCCTAGACGTTTCCACTTCACAATAACAGCACTTACAGTTGACCGGGGCAGGTCTAGCAGGGCAGATATTGGACGAACTGACTTGATGGAAAGGTGGCATCCTATGACGGTACCACATTGAAAGTCACTGAGCTCTTCAGTAAGGTCATTCTACTGCCAATGTTTGTCTATGGAGATTGCATGGCTGTGTGCTCAATTTTATACACCTGTCAGCAACGGGTTTGGCTGAAATAGCCGAATCCACTAATTTGAAGGGGTGTCCACATACTCTTGTATATATAGTGTACATACCTAAGGTCAAAGTCCAGTGGGTACAACTGCAGTTGCCTGCAAAACATGTTTATGTAAGAAAACTTATACGGCACAGCAATTCCAATTGCACAATATGACAAACAAAATAACTGAATTATTTCAATCTGCTTGTCTTTGTATTAAAGCTATCTATACATTTTTTTTTATTGTACACACAAATACATCTCATTTGAAGTAAAAACATGTTTTTGTAGGATATGAGTGTTTTATGTCTGTTTTTTTACAGTTTGAGTGTAGCTCACGCCAAGCAGCTAATAATGAAAATATGCGTAAGTAAATAACTACTATGCCGTTAATCTAGAGATGCACCGTATGTGTGTGAAAAGGAATCAAGTTGCATTTGCTGACACATTGTAGACATCAACTAGGCATATCTCCTAGCAACAGTGGAAGACGGAGACGACTGTTGACAAAGTGTCTCAACCTGGATCCCTTAAAGACCCTTAAAGACACGAAATAGGTATTCGAACGACAGCTAGACACTCTAGTAAAGCACCAGTTCACCTGGATCCACCAAGTAGAGAAGTATCATGACATGTAGTCCTTCTGTAGCTCAGTTGGTAGAGCATGGCGCTTGTAACGCCAGGGTAGTGGGTTCGATCCCCGGGACCACCCATACGTAGAATGTATGCACACATGACTGTAAGTCGCTTTGGATAAAAGCGTCTGCTAAATGGCATTTATTATTATTATTATTATTATTACACGAGGCGAGACCCAGATGCAGACACAGGAGGCAGATGGTTGGAGTTTAAGATGTTTAATCAATTCAAAGGGAGTAGGCAAGAGAATGGTCGTGGACAGGCAAAAGGTCAAAACCAGTTCAGAGTTCAGGAGTTACCGAAGGGCAGGCAGGGTCGAGGTCAGGGCAGGCAGAAGGGCAGGCAGGGTCGAGGTCAGGGCAGGCAGAAGGGCAGGCAGGTTCGAGGTCAGAGCAGGCAGAAGGGCAGGCAGGTTCGAGGTCAGGGCAGGCAGAAGGGCAGGCAGGATCGAGGTCAGGGCAGGCAGAATGGTCAGGCAGGTTCGAGGTCAGAGCAGGCAGAAGGGCAGGCAGGTTCGAGGTCAGGGCAGGCAGGTTCGAGGTCAGGGCAGGCAGAAGGGCAGGCAGGTTCGAGGTCAGGGCAGGCAGAAGGGCAGGCAGGTTCGAGGTCAGGGCAGGCAGAATGGTCAGGAGGGCGGGCATGGAATCCAGAACACAAGCAAGGGTCAGAATCGGAGGACTTGCAAAAGGAGAAAAGGCAAAGCAGGAAACCGGGAAAAACGCTGGTAGGCTTGGACATACAAGATGAACTGGCACAGAGAGACAGGAAACACAGGGATAAATACACTGGTACAGAGAGACAGGAAACACTGAGATAAATACACTGGTACAGAGAGACAGGAAACACAGGGATAAATTCACTGGTACAGAGAGACAGGAAACACAGGGATAAATACACTGGTACAGAGAGACAGGAAACACAGGGATAAATACACTGGTACAGAGAGACAGGAAACACAGGGATAAATTCACTGGTACAGAGAGACAGGAAACACAGGGATAAATACACTGGTACAGAAAGACAGGAAACACAGAGATAAATACACTGGCCCAGAGAGACAGGAAACACAGGGATAAATACACTGGCCCAGAGAGACAGGAAACAGAGGGATAAATACACTGGCCCAGAGAGACAGGAAACAGAGGGATAAATACACTGGGGAAAACAAGCGACACCTGGAGGGGGTGGAGACAATAATGAGGACAGGTGAAACAGATCAGGGTGTGGCAGAACTGTAGATATCTGAAGGAAAGTCTCACAGGGGAAGAGGTGGTCGTTCATATAGATTTCTCTGAGAACTTTGCAGAAATCCAGTCGTTTCACTTTGGGGGGAGTAGACAGCAGGCTGCGATCCATACAAGTGTTGTGTGGGAAGCCAGTCCTACGTCACCATATCTGACTCCCTTAGACATGACGAGAGAGCAGTATGGGCTCACCTGGAGCCTGTCCTAAGAGATGTCAAAAACAAGAATCCACAAATCACGACCCTCCAAATGATGAGTGATGATCTGGTTACCCAATACAGAAACAAGAAGAACATGTACTGTACCACATGTATATGATTCAAACAAATCACCTGGAACTTTTCTGAAAAGGCCCCCGGGAAGGGGGCACCAGATGGCACAGGGCTGTGAAATGTTGTGTGGACAGACACGTTCGGCGGGGGGAGGATTGTCAGAGCTCTTCAAACTACTTGAGAATAGTGGATCGAGCATCAAGTTCTTTTGGATTGCAGAGATCACTAAGTACGACGAAGCAGTGCCCAACAACCTCGCTGGTGTCAAGGGAACCATGAAATTGCACCACGCCTCCACAGTGGCAGGGAAAATAAACCGCTTTGAAGTATCTTCCTTCTGTAGCAGACCAAGTATCTGCAACACCTCTTTCAGTCATGTGGAAGTGAACTTCCTCACTCTAGTGCAGCAACAACCTCCAACAAACTGTTTGAGGAATGCAAGTTTGATTATTGTCAACTTCAATGAGTTTCTGTTACAACTTTTGCTGCAAAGTGATAATTTGTCATAAATCCTTGAACCTCATGAATTGCTTCCACCTTTTAGATGTTTTTAATTGGTCAATTTGAATCTTGCACTGTTCCGCACAAACCGAAACACATTGTTTTGGATGTTTTGATGTTAAATTTGAATGTTTTTACAAGATATTGCACAGAGCGATTTCCCTTATTTTTTATTCAATTTGTAATTGATGTGATGTAGAAGAACACTTTCTTATAGGTTTTCTATTTTCATGTTTGAATGTCTTAACAGTATTTCAATAACTTTACTATTTACGTAGTACAGTGATTCTTAACAGTGTTTTTAACATTGTTAAAGTAATGCATCATAATGCATGATTTCAACCATGTTTATAGAAGTTCATTAAAGTATTGCATCATAATGCATGATTTCAACCATGTTTATAGAAGTTCATTAAAGTATTGCATCATAATGCATGATTTCAACCATGTTTATAGAAGTTCATTAAAGTATTGCATCATAATGCATGATTTCAACCATGTTTATAGAAGTTCATTAAAGTATTGCATCATAATGCATGATTTCAACCATGTTTATAGAAGTTCATTAAAGTATTGCATCATAATGCATGATTTCAACCATGTTTATAGAAGTTCATTAAAGTATTGCATCATAATGCATGATTTCAACCATGTTTATAGAAGTTCATTAAAGTATTGCATCATAATGCATGATTTCAACCATGTTTATAGAAGTTCATTGCCATGTTCGTGATGAAATGTTTCTACGTGATAAATCATTTGAGTCTTATTTTTGGTAATTTATTAAGTATTTCATTGTTGAATAAGAAACCACACTTACTCTTTACTGTATGTGTGTGTGTGTGTGTTTGAGTAAGAGAGAGAGATCTGCCTAAAAATGACACCGTGAAAGAATAGGCATTTGGTGCAACCAGCAATGATAGTTTGTTACAACCAGTGTTTTTAAAGTTAAAAATAAAATATATATTTATATATATATATATATATATTTAATTGTCTCAAAAGTGCAGAGAGAGGCTCAGTCTATAAGAGAAAAATGTTACATTTATATGGTTTTAATTTTTCTAACATAAGTTTTAGTTGACAGTCATTCCAAATAAGGAGTCGTCCAGTGTGAAAGTAATTTTAATTTTTATTATAGTGTCATTTTTGACGTCTTTGATGTTGAATACCTCAGACCGCGTACATTCAGAAAGTATTCACAGTCCTTGTATTTCTCCACATTTTGTTACGTTACAGCCTTATTTCCCCTCTTCAATCTACACACAATACCCCATAATGACAAAGCGAAAACAGGTTTTTTGGTGCAAATTTATTTAAAAACAAAACAGAAATACCTTATTTCTGTAAGTATTCGGACCCTTTGCTATGAGGCTTGAAATTATAATCAAATAAAATGTTATTTTGTCACATGGGCCAAATACAACATGTGTAGAGCTTATCATGAAATGCTTACTTACCAGACCTTAACCAACAATGCAGTTCAAGAAATAGAGTTAATAAAATGTTTACTAAATAAACAAAATAAAAAGTATTACAATAAAATAACAATACCGAGGCTATATACAGGGGATACCGGTACCGAGTCAATGTGCGGGGGTACAGGTTAGTCAATGTGTGGGGGTACAGGTTAGTCAATGTGCGGGGGTACAGGTTAGTCAATGTGCGGGGGTACAGGTTAGTCAATGTGCGGGGTACAGGTTAGTCAATGTGCGGGGGTACAGGTTAGTCAATGTGCGGAGGTACAGGTTAGTCAATGTGCGGGGGTACAGGTTAGTCAATGTGCGGGGTTACAGGTTAGTCAATGTGCGGGGGTACAGGTTAGTCAATGTGCGGAGGTACAGGTTAGTCAATGTGCGGGGGTACAGGTTAGTCAATGTGCGGAGGTACAGGTTAGTCAATGTGCGGGGGTACAGGTTAGTCAATGTGCGGAGGTACAGGTTAGTCAATGTGCGGGGGTACAGGTTAGTCAATGTGCGGGGGTACAGGTTAGTCAATGTGCGTGGGTACAGGTTAGTCAATGTGCGGGGGTACAGGTTAGTCAATGTGGGGGTACAGGTTAGTCAATGTGCGGGGGAACAGGTTAGTCAATGTGCGGGGGTACAGGTTAGTCAATGTGTGGGGGTACAGGTTAGTCAATGTGCAGAGGTGCAGGTTAGTTGGTTGGTCCATGCTTTGAGTACACGTCCTGGTAAACCGCCTGGACCCGCGGCTTTGTGAATGTTGACCTGTTTAAAGGTCTTGCTCACATCGGCTATCGAGAGCGTTATATTACAGTCATCCAGAACAGCTGGGGCTCTCGTGCATGCTTCAGTGTTGCTTGCCTCGAAGCGAGCATAAAAGGCATTTAGCTTGTCTGGTAGGCTCGCATCACTGGGCAGCTCGCATCTGGGTTTCCCTTTGTAGTCCGTAATAGTTTTCAAGCCCTGCCACATCCGACGAGTGTCAGAGCTGGTGTAGTAAGATCCAGCCTTAATCCTGTATTGACGCTTTGCTTGTTTGATGGTTCGTCTGAGGGCATAGCGGAATTTCAGGGGTATAGAATTATGGTCATATTTGTCATATCTCGCTATATATCTCTCTCTTCCTCTCCGTATCTCTCTCTCTCTTCATCTCCGTATCTCTCTCTCTCTTCATCTCCGTATCTCTCTCTCTCTCTTCCTCTCCATATCTCTCTCTCTTCCTCTCCGTATCTCTCTCTCTCTTCCTCTCTGTATCTCTCTCTCTATTCCTCTCCGTATCTCTCTCTCTCTCTTAATCTCCGTATCTCCCCCTCTCTCTTAATCTCCGTATCTCTCTCTCTCTCTTCATCTCCGTATCTCTCTCTCTCTGTTCATCTCCGTATCTCTCTCTCTCTCTTCATCTCCGTATCTCTCTCTCTCTATTCCTCTCCGTATCTCTCTCTCTCTTCATCTCCGTATCTCTTTCTCTATTCCTCTCTGTATCTCTCTCTCTCTCCATCTCCATATCTCTCTCTTCCTCTCCGTATCTCTCTCTCTCTTCATCTCCGTATCTCTCTCTCTATTCCTCTCCGTATCTCTCTCTATTCCTCTCCATATCTCTCTCTCTTCCTCTCCGTATCTCTCGCTCTTCATCTCTGTATCTCTCTCTCTCTTCCTGTCCGTATCTCTCTCTATTCCTCTCAATATCTCTCTCTATTCCTCTCCATATCTCTCTCTCTCTCTTCCTCTCCGTATCTCTCGCTCTTCCTCTCCGTATCTCTCTCTCTTCCTCTCCGTATCTCTCTCTATTCCTCTCTGTATCTCTCTCTCTATTCCTCTCTGTATCTCTCTCTCTATTCCTCTCCATATCTCTCTATTCCTCTCCATAACTCTCTCTCTCTCTTCCTGTCCGTATCTCTCTCTATTCCTCTCTGTATCTCTCTCTCTCTCTTCCTCTCCGTATCTCTCTATTCATCTCCGTATCTCTCTCTCTATTTCTCTCCGTATCTCTCTCTATTCCTCTCCATATCTCTCTCTCTCTTCCTCTCTGTATCTCTCTCTCTATTCCTCTCCGTATCTCACTCTATTCCTCTCCGTATCTCTCTCTATTCCTCTCCGTATCTCTCTCTATTCCTCTCCGTATCTCTCTCTATTCCTCTCCGTATCTCTCTCTATTCCTCTCTGTATCTCTCTCTATTCCTCTCCGTATCTCTCTCTCTATTCCTCTCCGTATCTCTCTCTATTCCTCTCCGTATCTCACTCTCTTCCTCTCTGTATCTCTCTCTCTATTCCTCTCTGTATCTCTCTCTATTCCTCTCCGTATCTCTCTCTCTATTCCTCTCCGTATCTCTCTCTATTCCTCTCCGTATCTCTCTCTATTCCTCTCCGTATCTCACTCTATATCTCTCTCCGTGTCTTTATTTCTGTCTCTTTCTCTCTCTGTTTTTTTCTCTCTCCATATCTCTCTTTCACACAGAATGTTTCATGTTGATTATTTCTTTGGGTGAAGCCAGGGGACAATCATCTTGTTTAATAGTGTCCGCTCTTCTCATTTCATATCAGTTAGAACACTACTACAAGAAGGAATCCATAACAACAAACCCACCTTACCTCCCTTAATAACAGCCCTGATGGTGAAATTCTCCTGATTATTAGGCAGGACTTCAAGCCACAGGATTGACAGAGCCCTTGTGAAAAAGATTAGCTGTATTTAAAAGGCAGTGTCCGTATACTGATGGAGATAGTTGGAGTGGGAAGATGCACACACAAGTTGTGACAGTGATGGGTTTTGACATCGTCTTGGTGTCTCACTGAAATCCCTCCCCGGGAGGCCTGTTTCTGAAGGATGTTCCTGAATATCAGATTGTGTCTGCTTGTGTGTGGTGGGAGGATTAAGTGGGCAAATTACTTTAAAGTGACACGCAATGATACTTCAGTCTCAAACCTAACACAGCTCTCTGTCCTCTCAAACCTAACACAGCTCTCTGTCCTCTCAAACCTAACACAGCTCTCTGTCCTCTCAAACCTAACACAGCTCTCTGTCCTCTCAAACCTAACACAGCTCTCTGTCCTCTCAAACCTAACACAGCTCTCTGTCCTCTCAAACCTAACACAGCTCTCTGTCCTCTCAAACCTAACACAGCTCTCTGTCCTCTCAAACCTAACACAGCTCTCTGTCCTCTCAAACCTAACACAGCTCTCTGTCCTCTCAAACCTAACACAGCACACTGTCCTCTCAAACCTAACACAGCACACTGTCCTCTCAAACCTAAAACAGCACACTGTCCTCTCTGTTCTCTTATCAACATGTTCTGCCCAACTTTCCACTGCCGTACTGCACTCCACTCTTGCAGAAGTGTGTGATCCTAAGAAGTGTTCATACAGTTTATGTCAAGTACACTTCTATGTGCATGTGTCAGTTAAAAGTGTAGAAGTGTGTTTCAAGTAGAAGTCTTTAAAGGGGAATTTCACCCTGGGGGAATCTAGGCTTGTTTTCATCATGTCCGAGGTATTTCTAGGACAGTGAGATGTGTTTCAGACATAACTGCCTAGGAGGAGGGCAGGTCTGGGGTTCTCGCGCTGAATGATACACCCTATGACAGCTTCCTGTGTATTGATGGGGGGGGGTCTAAAGATAAATGTAGTCCTGCTTTGTGGCATATTGCACTACGTGTAGATATGGGTTTCCTTGTCCGATGGAGCCATTGCACATCTTTAAACAATGTTCTTATCGGTGGATTTATTGCTAAATATACAAGCAGACAAATTCTTTCCAGTTTCTGAAATACCACAACTTGTGTTCAGGTCCCCGTCCCTCCCCGGGCTTTTTTGAAAAGGAGGTGGACACTAACAACACAATCCTTTGGGCCAAACTGAATGTAGTGACCAGAAGCAATAGCTTCAAATAAGTCCTCTTATCAACACGAATACTACAATGGGATAATGTTTGGATGTTCTATTATCTCCATGGTTACGTTCAACCATACATGTTTCAACCGGAATATAGCAAAGTGGATTGGAAACAAAGAGTTGGATTTAGCTAACATTTAGCTAACAGCTGATGCCAGCACTAAGAGGGCGATGACAAATACGCTGCCTAGATAAGTAGGTTATTTTTCCTGCAAGCCACCTTGCTACCTAGCTAATGTTAGTTTATCTACTGAAACCCATATTGCATATTGCTGGCTAACATAGTACTGTATTACATTGGGGGGAAATCAAAATATGTTTCTGTTTTGCCAATTTAGCTAGTTAGCTAAGTTAGCTAAACAACTACTGCTAGCCATATCTATGATCAAATAAAATCACATTTATTTATACAGCCCTTCGTACATCAGCTGATATCTCAAAGTGCTGTACAGAAACCCAGTCTAAAACCCCAAACAGCAAGCAATACAGGTGTAGAAGCACGGTGGCTAGGAAAAACGCCCTAGAAAGGCCAAAACCTAGGAAGAAACCTAGAGAGGAAACAGGCTATGTGGGGTGGCCAGTCCTCTTCTGGCTGTGCCGGGTGGCGATTATAACAGAACATGGCCAAGATGTTCAAATGTTCATAAATGACCAGCATGGTCCAATAATAATAAGGCAGAACAGTTGAAACTGGAGCAGCAGCACGGCCAGGTGGACTGGGGACAGCCAGGAGTCATCATGTCAGGTAGTCCTGAGGCATGGTCCTAGGGCTCAGGTCCTCCGAGAGACAGAAAGAAAGAGAGAAAGAGAGAATTAGAGAGAGCACACTTAAATTCACACAGGACACCGAATAGGACAGGAGAAGTACTCCAGATACAACAAACTGAACCTAGCCCACCGACACAAACTACTGCAGCATAAATACTGGAGGCTGAGACAGGAGAGGTCAGGAGACACTGTGGCCCGATCCGAGGTCACCCCCGGACAGGGCCAAACAGGAATGATATAACCCCACCCACCTTGCCAAAGCACAGCCCCCACAACACTAGAGGGATATCTTCAACCACCAACTTACCATCCTGAGACAAGGCCCACAAAGATCACCACCACGGCACAACCCAAGGGGATGATCACATCAGTGACTCAACCCACTCAGGTGACGCACCCCTCCCAGGGACAGTATGAGAGAGCCCCAGTAAGCCAGTGACTCAGCCCCTGTAATAGGGTTAGAGGCAGAGAATCTCAGGGGAAAGAGGGGAACCGGCCAGGCAGAGACAGCAAGGGTGGTTCGTTGCTCCAGAGCCTTTCCGTTCACCTTCCCACTCCTGGGCCAGACTACACTCAATCATATGACCCGCCGAAGAGATGAGTCTTCAGTAAAGACTTAAAGGTTGAGACCGAGTTTGCCTCTCTGACATGGGTAGGCAGACCATTCCATAAAAATTGAGCTCTATAGGAGAAAGCCCTGCCTCCAGCTGTTTGCTTAGAAATTCTAGGGACAATTAGGAGGCCTGCGTCTTGTGACCGTAGCGTACGTGTAGGTATGTACGGCAGGACCAAATCAGAGAGATAGGTTGGAGCAAGCCCATGTAATGCTTTGTAGGTTAGCAGGACAACCTTGAAATCAGCCCTTGCTTTAACAGGAAGCCAGTGTAGGGAGGCTAGCACTGGAGTAATATGATACATTTTTTTGGTTCTAGTCAGGATTCTAGCAGCCGTATTTAGCATTAACTGAAGTTTATTTAGTGCTTTATCCGGGTAGCCGGAAAGTAGAGCATTGCAGTAGTCTAACCTAGAAGTGACAAAAGCATGGATAAATTTTTCTGCATCATTTTTGGACAGAAAGTTTCTGATTTTTGCAATGTTACGTAGATGGAAAAAAGCTGTCCTTGAAATGGTCTTGATATGTTCTTCAAAAGAGAGATCAGGGTCCAGAGTAACACCGAGGTCCTTCACAGTTTTATTTGAGACGACTGTACAACCATTAAGATTAATTGTCAGATTCAACAGAAGATCTCTTTGTTTCTTGGGACCTAGAACCAGCATCTCTGATTTGTCTGAGTTTAAAAGTAGAAAGTTTGCAGCCATCCACTTCCTTATGTCTGAAACACAGGCTTCTAGCGAGGGCAATTTTTTGGCTTCACCATGTTTCATTGAAATGTACAGCTGTGTGTCCTCTGCATAGCAGTGAACGTTAACATTATGTTTTCGAATGACATCCCCAAGAGGTAAAATATATAGTGAAAACAATAGTGGTCCTAAAACGGAACCTTGAGGAACACCGAAATGTACAGTCGATTTGTCAGAGGACATACCATTCACAGAGACAAACTGATATCTTTCGGACAGATAAGATCTAAACCAGGCCAGAACATGTCCGTGTAGACCAATTTGGGTTTCCAATCTCTCCAAAAGAATGTGGTGATCTATGGTATCAAAAGCAGCACTAAAGTCTAGGAGCACGAGGACAGATGCAGAGCCTCGGTCTGATGCCATTAAAAGGTCATTTACCACCTTCACAAGTGCAGTCTCAGTGCTATGATGGGGTCTAAAACCAGACTGAAGCATTTCGTATACATTGTTTGTCTTCAGGAAGGCAGTGAGTTGCTGCGCAACAGCCTTTTCTACAACTTTTGAGAGGAATGGAAGATTCGATATAGGCCGATAGTTTTTTATATTTTCTGGGTCAAGGTTTGGCTTTTTTAAGAGAGGCTTTATTACTACTGCTATTGACAAAATATTACAAAACCTGGCTAGATCATTTCAAGTCATCAGTTTCAAGTCTAAGTCGAGCCGCCGGTCTTGAAGCTCCAAGTTAAATATGTCAAGTTATTTTATTTTCTATCAACCTAGTTTATCAATCTAGTCAATCTAATCAATCTAGTCTAGTCAAGTGTCAAGTCATCAAATTTGTGACTCAAGTCAAAACAACAAATTGCAATGTAACAACCAGCCACTTAAAGCTAGGTTTTACTAGCAAATGGTAGCACCATGACTGGATTGGCTAGCTAGTTAGCCTGGCACCTGCTAACTTGTTATGCGCCACACCTCACATTTGTAACTTGTTAGCAGACGTGTAACATCAGCAACTAAATAATTTTACGAACTAGCTATGTAACGTAATTGACATGGGTTGACATTGGTTAAGGTCATGACCGTGGATGTATTTCAATATCACAAAATGATAGCCACTGCGCAAAATACGATTCCCAACAGATGTACATATATAGTATATATTCAGCTCGCTAAATTAGAAGAAACACTAATATTACAATATACTATTGTAAATCTCAAAGACATATTTCCCTAAGCATGCCCGATAGACATGGCTGTAGGTTGATCCTACCTACCTAGGATCATTTATATGGTCTGGTCACTGCAAAGGTTGAGGGTTATGCCATATTTCTTTCTGTTAGGCTAGATATTGTTGTAAATGGAATCTCTGTGGCTGTGCACATGTACCCATGTTCAACTAGTCTACCCTAATGTGTTATGTTATGCTGGCACAGTTCAACTGTTGTGCAATAGAGTATCATTTATGATATTTTTTTGTTTTGTTTTTACAGACAATACGTGTGTTGCCTTCCTGGAGTGTATTCTAGATACAGAAACATAATCCCTTTGCCCTTCCTGGAGTGTATTCTATATACAGAAACATAATCCCTTTGCTCTTCCTGGAGTGTATTCTAGATACAGAAACATAATCCCTTTGCTCTTCCTATACAGAAACATAATCTTCCCCTTCCTGGAGTGTATTCTAGATACAGAAACATAATCCCTTTGCTCTTCCTGGAGTGTATTCTAGATACAGAAACATAATCCCTTTTCTTCCTGGAGTGTATTCTAGATACAGAAACATAATCCCTTTGCTCTTCCTGGAGTGTATTCTAGATACAGAAACATAATCCCTTTTCTTCCTGGAGTGAAACATAATCCCTTTGCTCTTCCTGGAGTGTATTCTAGATACAGAAACATAATCCCTTTGCCCTTCCTGGAGTGTATTCTAGATACAGAAACATAATCCCTTTGCTCTTCCTGGAGTGTATTCTAGATACAGAAACATAATCCCTTTTCTTCCTGGAGTGTATTCTAGATACAGAAACATAATCCCTTTGCCCTTCTAGATACAGAAACATAATCCCTTTGCTCTTCCTGGAGTGTATTCTAGATACAGAAACATAATCCCTTTGCTCTTCCTGGAGTGTATTCTAGATACAGAAACATAATCCCTTTGCTCTTCCTGGAGTGTATTCTTCCTGGAGTGTATTCTATATATAGAAACATAATCCCTTTTCTTCCTATATACAGAAACATAATCCCTTTGCTCTTCCTGGAGTGTATTCATAAGATACAGAAACATAATCCCTTTGGAGTGTATTCTAGATACAGAAACCCTGTATTCTAGATACAGTATTCTAGATACAGAAACATAATCCATTTTCTTCCTGTAGCAGGAAACTGTATTCCTGGAGTGTATTCTATACAGAAACATGAACTTTAACCCTCTCTTCAGGACTGGATGAACTTTAACCTTCTCAAGGGATTAGACATTATGCTGGATTACCAGTATATGACTCATAAGGAGCTTAATGGCAGTATCATCATGACAACATTCCTCCCACATCTTTACAAATATTCCCTGAACTTTACTACACTGACCATACCATATAATCTGACTGTATGTTCTTTTTGAATGGCAATTTTATCATAACCACCAGTTGTCTTCGCTACAGATAGTTACACCAGATAATGTGTTTTAACCAAATATTTTTGGTATCTTTTACTGGGAGTTACAGGATAGATGCTTTTTTGTGAAGCACAGAGAATCTTTGATGACCAATTTTTATTTTTACAGATGTTTTGTTACATATACTTTCACATATATTTATTTATATATTTTACATAATACATTTGACATACATTGTAGTTTTATATACAGCATTCACATGAAAATATATATTTTATATATATTATATATTATTATTATTATATTATATATTATATATATTATATAATATATATTTTTATTTTTGGCTGATACTGATATCCAATATTTTCCTTGCCAAAAAAACCTATACCAATAACCAATATTTATTCTCGTCCAGTTAAATAGTTAACACACACGCATGGACACAGCGGTCTAAGGCACTGCATCTCAGTGCAAGAGGTGTCACTACAGTCCCTGGTTATAGAATCCAGGTGGTATCACATCCGGCCGTGATTGGGAGTCCCATGGGGCGGCGCACGATTGGCCCAGCGTCGTCCGGGTTTCGCGGGGTAGGCCATCATTGTAAATAAGAATTTGTTCTTAACTGACTTGCCTAGTTGAGTAAAGGTCACACACACACACACACACACACACACACACACACACACACACACACACACACACACACACACACACACACACACACACACACACACACACACACACACACACAGACCAAAAAGTTATTTTGTTGGCATTTACGTATGTCCTCATTACCAGTAAAACATAATCAAAACTTTCACTTTTCTTTCACTTTCTTGCTGTGCTGTTCATTTGTTCAGTCGTTTCGTTGTTCATTTGTTCAGTCGTTTCGTTGTTCATTTGTTCAGTCGTTTCATTCTCAACCACGATTTCTATGGAAATCCATTTGGGTCTTTGGGTGTCAAAAAATATACTATTTAACACTATTTGACGTGTCAAATAAGCTTGTTGACCAACCAGGACCTGAATATGACAGCACGTCACATCATAATTTAACGCGTTCATACATGTTTTAACGTAGTTACACACTGATTACACTATCGCTCGTATTTCATATGTCACAACGATTCATCACTACGTATGCTATGATGCTGTATGCTATGATGCTGTATGCTATGATGCTGTATGCTATGATGCTGTGTGCTATGATGCTGTGTGCTATGATGCTGTGATGCTGTATGCTATGATGCTGTGATGCTGTGATGCTGTGATGCTGTATGCTATGATGCTGTATGCTATGATGCTGTGATGCTGTATGCTATGATGCTGTATGCTATGATGCTGTATGCTATGATGCTGTATGTGGTGCTATGATGCTGTGTGCTATGATGCTGTATGCTATGATGCTGTATGCTATGATGCTGTGTGCTATGATGCTGTATGCTATGATGCTGTATGCTATGATGCTGTATGCTATGATGCTGTATGCTATGATGCTGTGTGCTATGATGCTGTGTGCTATGATGCTGGTAAAGTTGTCTCACGCACCTGCAGTGATGGTCATTTAAAAAAAGCTAGCTTGTTTTCCCCCAAAAACATAGCAAAATGACATCATCTGTTTCAATAGCTATAGTTAGCAAGCGAACCATATAGCTAGGAGCCATCATCTAAAACAACCCTAATTTATAAAACAGTGCTTATTTGATTAATGGTGGTTTGACCCATCTATGTGAAGCTAGCCACAATAGTGGACTTTGCGTTTAGCCTTTAAAATAAAAGGATGCCATAATTCTTTGTATTCATTTGCATCACTGTCAGTCATCTGTGACCAGCCACCCGGACAAATGATGGAACTGTGGGTTTGCACAACCAAAGAATATCTGCACAAACTGTCAGAAACCGTCTCAGTGAAACTCATCTGTGTGCTCGCTGTCCTCACCAGGGTCTTGACCTGACTGCAGTTTGGCATCGTAAGCGATGTCAGTGGGCGAATGCTCTCCTTTGATGGCCACTGGCACGCTGGATTCTCTTTACAGATGAATCCCGGTTTCAACTGTACAGATGGCAGAAAATGTGTATAGCGTCATGTGGGCGAGCGGTTTGTTTATGTCAACGTTGTGAACAGAGTGCCCCATGGTGGCTGTGGGGTTATGGTATGGACAGGCATGAGCTACGGACAAAGAACACTATTGCATTTTATAAATGGCAGTTTGAATGCACTGAGATACTGTGACGAGATCCTGAGGCTCATTGTCGTGTCATTCATCCGGAAGCAAGTCCCTTCAGCAATGTTCTTCCCAGAAGAATGGAGGTTGTTTTATCAGCAAAGGGGGTACCAACTCCATATTCATGATTTTGGAATGAGATGTTTGACAAGCAGGTGTCCACATACTTTTGGCCATGTAGTTTATATTCTGTGAATCCTTAAAGGCAGATACATTTTGAAGACTGATAGAAATGAATCCATATTTACTTTATGGTGGTTCTACATCAGGGCTCTCCAACCCTGTTCCTGGAGAGCTACAGTCCTATACAGTTTCACCCTGACCCTAATCTGGCATACCTGATTCTAATAATTAGCTGTTTGATAAACTGAACCCGGTTTGAGAGAACCTACAGGAGGGTAGCTCTACAGGAACAAGGTTAGAGACCCACTGTTCCACATGATCTTAATCTGAGCCACACTGGCTGCGTTTACACATGCAGTCACATTCAAATATTTATTCCACTAATTGGTCTTAATCACATCAGAAGTTTTCCCATCGAACATTTTTCAGAACTGATCTGATCTGAAAGACCAATTAGTGAAAAAAAAGATCAAAATTGGGCTGCCTGTGTAAACGCAGCCATATTCCTTTATCTGGCTTTGGTAGACTGACAATGGTGTTCGGCATGGTGGGCTGGATAAACTGAGACTCTTTGTGCTTATGGCGACTGGTCTTGTGCGGTCTGTGGTGAACGGCCAGCTGGATATGACTCTGTCCTGTCTGCGGTGAACGGCCAGCTGGATAAGACTCTGTCCTGTCTGCGGGGAACGGACAGCTGGATAAGACTCTGTCCTGTCTGCGGGGAACGGCCAGCTGGATAAGACTCTGTCCTGTCTGCGGGGAACGGCCAGCTGGATAAGACTCTGGCCTGTCTGTGGGGAACGGCCAGCTGGATAAGACTCTGTCCTGTCTGCGGGGAGCGGCCAGCTGGATAAGACTCTGTCCTGTCTGCGGTGAACGGCCAGCTGGATAAGACTCTGTCCTGACTGCGGGGAACGGCCAGCTGGATAAGACTCTGCCGAAAGTGTTGTAGGGCTTCTTAACCCTCAACTGTTTGGTCCTCTTGCAGAAGATGTGCTGGTACTGCACGTCTCCTGGAAAGACATGGTTGTGGTTAGCATTTTACTCTTTTAGTGGAAGAGATTTAGGGGAACACATTTATTGGTAAAGGGATCAACCGAATGGGACAGGCCAAATGCTCGCTGGCTAACCTTGCCTTCAATGCTACGGGCGGCAACAGTGTCCTACTCGTTTGGACCAGACAGTATCAGATAGATGGCCTCCTACACATTTTGAAACAGAGCGGCGCTGTTTTGCTCTGATTCTTTATCTGGAAAGATACAATTCTTGCAAATTGAAAGAATATTATGAAACACAGAGAGCCATCAGCTAAATCATGTTAGGTTCCCTCTAATAGAGAATGCTCAGTTTTGTTGTGAAGGGAAAAAAAATCAATGGTATCACTTCTCAGCTGTTGTCAAAATGGATTCCCCATCACATCAGTTCAGTATCACATCAGTTCAGTCTGAAAATCCCTCTGATAATCACCGTAAAGCGCAGGATAGCCGTAAGTCACTGGCAGCATCGCGGTGAATCTCATTTTCACGTGAAATTCCCCTTTAATATAGTAATGACTATATGCCATCGGGGGGCATAGTGAAATTCCCCTTTAATATAGTAATGACTATATGCCATCATAGTGGTAATGACTATATAGTGAAATTCCCCTTTAATATAGTAATGACTATATGCCATCGGGGGGCATAGTGAAATTCCCCTTTAATATAGTAATGACTATATGCCATCGGGGGGCATAGTGAAATTCCCCTTTAATATAGTAATGACTATATGCCATCGGGGGGCATAGTGAAATTCCCCTTTAATATAGTAATAACTATATGCCATCGGGGGCATAGTGAAATTCCCCTTTAATATAGTAATAACTATATGCCATCGGGGGCATAGTGAAATTCCCCTTTAATATAGTAATGACTATATGCCATTGGGGGGCATAGTGAAATTCCCCTTTAATATAGTAATGACTATATGCCATTGGGGGGTATAGTGAAATTCCCCTTTAATATAGTAATGACTATATGCCATGGCAGGGCCAGGGTGAAATTCCCCTTTAATATAGTAATGACTACATGCCATGGGGGGGCCAGGGTGAAATTCCCCTTTAATATAGTAATGACTATATGCCATGGCAGGGCCAGGGTGAAATTCCCCTTTAATATAGTAATGACTATATGCCATGGCAGGGCCAGGGTGAAATTCCCCTTTAATATAGTAATGACTATATGCCATGGCAGGGCCAGGGTGAAATTCCCCTTTAATATAGTAATGACTATATGCCATGGGGGGGCAGGGTGAAATTCCCCTTTAATATAGTAATGACTATATGCCATGGGGGGCCAGGGTGAAATTCCCCTTTAATATAGTAATGACTATATGCCATGGGGGGCCAGGGTGAAATTCCCCTTTAATATAGTAATGATTATATGCCATGGCAGGGCCAGGGTGAAATTCCCCTTTAATATAGTAATGACTATATGCCATGGCAGGGCCAGGGTGAAATTCCCCTTTAATATAGTAATGACTATATGCCATGGGGGGGGGCAGGGTGAAATTCCCCTTTAATATAGTAATGACTATATGCCATGGGGGCCAGGGTGAAATTCCCCTTTAATATAGTAATGACTATATGCCATGGGGGGGCAGGGTGAAATTCCCTTTAATATAGTAATGATTATATGCCATGGGGGGGCAGGGTGAAATTCCCCTTTAATATAGTAATGACTATATGCCATGGGGGGCATAGTGAAATTCCCTTTAATATAGTAATGACTATATGCCATGGGGGGCCAGGGTGAAATTCCCTTTAATATAGTAATGATTATATGCCATGGGGGGGGCAGGGTGAAATTCCCCTTTAATATAGTAATGATTATATGCCATCGGGGGCATAGTGAAATTCCCCTTTAATATAGTAATGACTATATGCCATGGGGGGCCAGGGTGAAATTCCCTTTAATATAGTAATGACTATATGCCATTGGGGGTATAGTGAAATTCCCCTTTAATATAGTAATGACTATATGCCATGGGGGGGCCAGGGTGAAATTCCCCTTTAATATAGTAATGATTATATGCCATGGGGGGCCAGGGTGAAATTCCCTTTAATATAGTAATGACTATACTATAGTGAAATTCCCCTTTAATATAGTAATGACTATATGCCATGGGGGGGCCAGGGTGAAATTCCCCTTTAATATAGTAATGATTATATGCCATGGGGGGGCCAGGGTGAAATTCCCCTTTAATATAGTAATGACTATAGGGTGAAATTCCCCTTTAAGTGTGTTTCAGTTAGGAGCTATTATAAGAGCAGACTGTCTCGGTGTTCTTATATAATTACTGAGTCTGCTGATGATGGAGTAGCAAGTGCTATGTGTATGCATGTGGCACGTGTGTGTTCTCATGTTAAGGGGAGATACAGGGAATGGGTATTTGGGTTTTAGTCTTCTGTCTTCTCTGGACATGGAGAGAATGATGTTCATCACATCCCATCATCATGGTAACAAAGGAAGAAAGTTGTGTGTGTGTGTGTGTGGGTGGGTGAGAGAGGAATGACTGATTGTTGTTCATGCAGTGTGTGTAGGCTACCTAAGTGTGTTATATTGTGTAATAAGCCCAGCTACAGGGGGTAATGCTTAGGTTTAATTCTACTGGCTTGGTAAGTATGCCTTAAAGGTGTTGGGTTTAATTCTACTGGCTTGGTAAGTATGCCTTAAAGGTGTTGTGTTTAATTCTCCTGGCTTGGTAAGTATGCCTTAAAGGTGTTGGGTTTAATTCTACTGGCTTGGTAAGTATGCCTTAAAGGTGTTGTGTTTAATTCTCCTGGCTTGGTAAGTATGCCTTCTTGAAGGTGTTGGGTTTAATTCTCCTGGCTTGGTAAGTATGCCTTAAAGGTGTTGTGTTTAATTCTCCTGGCTTGGTAAGTATGCCTTAAAGGTGTTGTGTTTAATTCTCCTGGCTTGGTAAGTATGCCTTCTTGAAGGTGTTGGGTTTAATTCTCCTGGCTTGGTAAGTATGCCTTCTTGAAGGTGTTGGGTTTAATTCTCCTGGCTTGGTAAGTATGCCTTATTGAAGGTGTTGGGTTTAATTCTCCTGGCTTGGTAAGTATGCCTTAAATGTGTTGTGTTTAATTCTCCTGGCTTGGTAAGTATGCCTTCTTGAAGGTGTTGGGTTTAAAGGTCGTTGAGGACTAAAGTGTCTGAGGGGGTGAATGACGTCATGTTCTGAATGTGGAAATGTCAGCTACTGTATATTTGTGGTGATTTAGGATCAGGTTTCAGTCGTGTTGTTTTCAAAGGACAACAGGTTTAATTCTATTGATTTTAGAAGCCTTGAAGATTAAACAGAAATGACTTTAAAGTGCCTGGGGTTTGTGCTCTGCTGGCATCACCTCGGGTTTTTAAGAGGCATATGGGTTTAACAGGTGTTGGTTTTCACCTGTGGCACTCAGGTGATGCCCATCTCAGACACTTACCGCCTTCTCCCGCTCAAATCCCTCTCCCTCCCACCCCCTTCACCCTCTCTCCCCAATCTGTCTACACTACCAGGGCAGGTGTACCCTTACAGGTGGCAGGCTGCTTTAAGAGAACAGCTCCGCTCCCACAACTCATAAGGTCACACAGGTGTCACTATCAGACACATAATCCCCCCCCCCTCCGCCACCCCTCACTCCCACGTCTTTATCTGGCTCATCAACTGCCCTCTGTGTTGGGTTTATGGAGGGACCACACACAATGCTCCTCTTACCCAATGAGAGCAGGCGTGGGAGCAGCTGTAGCCACGTGAGAGGTTCTTTACCCTTTGGGAGGGAGACAACAGAGGACCCGAGTCATTGTCCAGCCCACCATAACATGTCTCACTAGGACTGTGACAGTCTTGGAATTAGAGGTGACTGTAATTGGCCAATCCAATATATACGGTCACCAACATAACTGTTCAGGGGAGGGGGTCCCAATTCTGTTTTGTACACATGTTTACATGGATATGCTTCTTAATAAAACCTAAAACACTTCATTATTATCATGGCATGTCATTGTTATTCAGGTTATTACATAGAAATATTAATCAACAAAGAAATTCCAGGTTGGAGAGGATCTGTAGCATTTTCGTATTGACACAACATTAACGTAGTCAAAAGATATACGCCGAGCTTGTTCTCGTCATATACAGATACTATTTTGACCCACAAACAATTCAAACGAAGTCTGATGGGTTTTCCACAAAATATTCACATAACTTCACAAACCCTGCTTCTGCAGTCATTCGATGGCATCGTCGTGACTTGACTTTAACATTAATCTGATGACTGTTATTTATCTAATTAACTAATTGTTACCCGATTTAAATGAATCATGTATCAATTATCTCATTAGGATTTGGGGCACCATGAGAGCAGTTCTTTAAGAGTTACCATCTCCTGAATTAAACTTTAAAGGTATCACATCTATAAACAGTCAACTTATGAATCATAACCTCGTATCATATCATCATTCTGAACCGTTGTAACCTCTTTGCATCTGCAAAAACCAGAGCCTTACTTATGATTCAGTACTACACAAATTGGTTTAATTATTTATTTACTAGCTAACTAAATGGTAACACAGGATAAAGACACTCTTAATACATTAAAAACCATTTTTGCGGCACACTTGTAAGGCTCTGATTGTCCAAAATGGTTCCAACGTGTATTTTCCTGTTGTTCTTTGTGGATATCCGGTGACTTGTCGCGTCGTCCTGAACAGAACTACAGAGTTGATTTTCCTTCCATTCACTCCTGAAGATGCTTCTTTGAAGAGAGGCTAGCCAGCCGTGTCGATGGTTCCCAGTGGGGCGATGAGAGTAGCGTAGTACGATGGTTTGAGCAGTGTAGTAGAATGGTCCTACTTAAATTCGCTTATCTAGATATTTTACTTAGGACAGCTAATCATCCGTACCAGTGATTGCCCGCGAGCTGAGTTTATCGTCTCTACCTCGTGTTGAGATTCACAGTTTAAACCACTTTAAATGTGCAGCTGCAGCTCTTCATCTCTCTGGTATGATATGTTCATTCTAAACCCATCATTTCATACAGTTTCTTCGAAAGGGCGGTTCCGTGAGGCGAGACGTTCTCTGACCTCACTCGGAAATGACTTGTCACTGTGCAAAGTTTATGTTAAAACAATTCTCTCTTATGGCTCCTAAAATCACATCCCTCTCTTAACAAAAACACTTTCATAATTGTTCATATTACATGCACAGCACATAGGGTGGACACTTCATACATGTAGTGGGTATACTTTCCAAGTTACAGTATTTCCTGTAAAACATTTTTAATGACATCACAAAATAATAAACAAAATTACATTAGTGTTCTATAGATCGGCTCTGACCATTCCCCACGTTCTATGTTAGAAATATTGTTCCAGCATTTGCTTTAGAACATGTTAGAGTTTTGGTGGGAAAACTCTCTTGAAACAAATCCTGATCAAACCTATTTGGATTCTCGTGGACAGTCATGACAGCATTGTTCTTCAAGAGAGGATGACGCATTGAGAGAAATTATGTAGCCTAAGCTAATCATGACAGGAGCGTTTGATTGTCATTAAATAGATGGAGTCCAGGAAGGTTACTTTAGGAAACTTTCTGAATGAACATATAGGCCTATAGATATATAGAATCAGCTAACTCACACACGCACACCTCAGTAAAAGCACCCGTCAATCAAAGCCACCAGAGTATGTCAGACACAAGCAAATATTTTTCCTTTCCTTAAAACCTATTAAAACATCCTGAAAGTAGGCTCTAAGATAATGAATTGACAGTAAAATTATGAATGGGAAGGCTATTCTATAGTATGAAGACAATTGACAATCATTAAAATAGAGACAAATACACGCAACATCTCTATAGCCTGTTCACCAGCAACTCTGATTATCGACGGGAGAGCATTGGAAATATGTTTCAAATACTGTGAGGAACTACTTCGTTGACTGTTTGAGAGGAAGACAAAAATGTGCTGGGCACTTTTATACATTTGACATTTGCAAGAAGCAGGACAGGTACTTCTATGCCTCCTCTGTCAACATTAACAGGACAGGTACTTTATGCCTGCTCTGTCAACATTAACAGGACAGGTACTTTATGCCTGCTCTGTCAACATTAACAGGACAGGTGCTTCTATGCCTTCTCTGTCACCATTAACAGGACAGGTACTTCTATGCCTCCTCTGTCAACATTAACAGGATAGGTGCTTCTATGCCTCCTCTGTCAACATTAACAGGACAGGTGCTTTATGCCTCCTCTGTCAACATTAACAGGACAGGTACTTTATGCCTGCTCTGTCAACATTAACAGGACAGGTGCTTCTATGCCTCCTCTGTCAACATTAACAGGACAGGTGCTTCTATGCCTCCTCTGTCAACATTAACAGGACAGGTGCTTCTATGCCTCCTCTGTCAACATTAACAGGACAGGTACTTCTATGCCTTCTCTGTCAACATTAACAGGACAGGTGCTTCTATGCCTCCTCTGTCAACATTAACAGGATAGGTGCTTCTATGCCTCCTCTGTCAACATTAACAGGACAGGTGCTTCTATGCCTCCTCTGTCAACATTAACAGGACAGGTACTTCTATGCCTCCTCTGTCAACATTAACAGGACAGAGAAACTAGACATGCTCAGTGCGTAAATTATGGTGTGAAATAAACAACGTTTTTTTTCTCACAAGTGTAGCAGGTTTTGAACTCTGTCAACATTTCCACTCTGAGAATGAGAACGGTAAATTACTGTAATTAATACATGCATTAACATACATTTCTTTAACCAAATGATAGGGATTAATGATAAATTGTCTGTTTTACAAACGGTAGGGGCATTCATGAAGTGCATTGTGGGCCGTCACTGTATTTTATATCTCCTAGGGCAGCATATCGGCCAGGACCGAGCTAGTCAGCCTTGATTAGTCTATAAATAAAGAAAAGATTCTGTTTCTAATGATACCATGCCAGGTTGGAGAGGATTGGTGTGTTGTCCATTTGACACAACATTAGTGCAATATAGGCCTCATGCTACAACAACATTTTCGACTGCTGTTGAGTAATTCATGAATAGTCAGACACATCCAAACTTTTCAACTACTGTTGAATAATTCATGAATAGTCAGACACATCCAAACTTTGACTGCTGTTGAATAATTCATGAATAGTCAGACACATCCAAACTTTGACTGCTGTCTGCTGTTGAATAATTCATGAATAGTCAGACACATCCAACTTTTTAAAAAATGTATTCATTTACTAGCAAGCAATGAAAATGTGCATTTGTATAAAAAAAGTCCACACATCAAACCATTTTTTTTACTGAAGTGGCTATGAGCTGTAGTGCTCTACACCCCGCATCGAGCACCTAGCTGCTCCATCATCTAGCTGCTCCATCATCTAGCTGCTCCATCATCTAGCTGCTCCATCATCTAGCTGCTCCATCATCTAGCGCCTAGCAACTCCATCATCTAGCGCCTAGCTGCTCCATCATCTAGCGCCTAGCTGCTCCATCATCTAGCGCCTAGCTGCTCCATCATCTAGCTGCTCCATCATCTAGCTGCTCCATCATCTAGCTGCTCCATCATCTAGCGCCTAGCTGCTCCATCATCTAGTGCCTAGCTGCTCAATCATCTAGCGCCTAGCTGCTCCATCATCTAGCACCTAGCTGCTCCATCATCTAGCACCTAGCTGCTCCATCATCTAGCGCCAGCTGCTCCATCATCTAGCGCCAGCTGCTCCATCATCTAGCGCCTAGCTGCTCCATCATCTAGCGCCTAGCTGCTCCATCATCTAGCGCCTAGCTGCTCCATCATCTAGCGCCAAGCTGCTCCAGCATCTAGCGCCAAGCTGCTCCAGCATCTAGCGCCAAGCTGCTCCAGCATCTAGCGCCAAGCTGCTCCAGCATCTAGCGCCAAGCTGCTCCAGCATCAAAGGACAGTTGGAAAGAGGAGGAGATGGAGAAAGTTTGAATTGACATACTAAGTTACCAAAACAATTGCTTATCATCATTAGTAAACATCCCTGCTATTAGGTCAAGTTGATCGACATTAGGAAAAAATAAGGTTAATAAAAATCAATCCTAAAAATGTATATAGGCCTATTTAAACAGTTTTGCCGGTTATTTATTTTCATGACGGCCTTCATCCAATACTGTCAGTTACACAGTTATTCAACTACCGGCACAGCCCTATGTCTCACATTTCACTGGAGAGGATTCTGGAATGAATTCCTAGAGCGGAACTTGGGAAGTCTGCATGGATATGATAGTTGTGTGTTTTGTAGGGGATAGAATGAACATGTTGTGTGGCAGGCTAGGCTACTCACTGGGCACAACACTGGTTGAATCAACATTGTTTCCATGTCATTTCAATCAAATTACATTGAACCAACATGGAATACACTTTGAATTGACGTGTGTGCCCAGTGGGTAGGCTTCTGTCTGCCAGTCAGAGAGAGGGGGGTTGGGGGAGTCGGTTGGGGTGGGGTAGCTGGTACCAGGACAGAGCTGCGGTATTGATCCAGTCCTATCATTGTTGTCTCAAGTACAATGTCACTCCAGTCACCAGCACCCACAGGAGCTTCTAGCCCAGTGTGGGAGCATGGGACTCTCATCTATCTGATAGTAACACGCACACACACACACACGGAGCACCAAACACACAAACAACATGCAGGGTACCTGAACCTATTCAGCAGCTCAGCAATACACAACAGAGAACCAGGGAGGGACATCCCCTCTGTATGTGTCCCTCTCTCTCATTCCCTCTATCACGCTAAAAACGCAGTGGCATGCTCCTGTTTTCTTTGTTTGTGCAGAAAACAGCGTTGCCAGGCAACGGTAAAAGGCAGAGTGATGGAACTGCATGAACTGCGTGTGTGTTCAGCAGGAGCAGCCAGAACACACCAGTCCCCTTAAGAACGGTGTGTAACATGAGGTAGATAGAGGTAGGTAGAGAGAGAGGTAGGTAGAGAGAGAGGTAGGTAGAGAGAGAGGTAGGTAGAGAGAGAGGTAGGTAGAGAGAAAGGGAGGTAGGTAGAGAGAGAGGGGGGTAGGTAGAGAGAGAGGGGGTAGGTAGAGAGAGAGGGGGTAGGTAGAGAGAGAGGGAGGTAGGTAGGTAGAGAGGGAGGGAGGGAGGTAGGTAGAGAGAGAGAGGTAGGTAGAGAGAGAGGGAGGTAGGTAGAGAGAGAGGGAGGTAGGTAGAGAGAGAGGGAGGTAGGTAGAGAGAGAGAGGTAGAGAGAGAGAGAGAGGTAGGTAGAGAGAGAGGTAGGTAGGTAGCGAGAGAGGGAGGTAGGTGAGAGGGAGGTAGGTAGAGAAGGAGGGAGGGAGGTAGGTAGAGAGGGAGCGAGGTAGAGAGGGAGGTAGGTAGAGAGGGAGGGAGGGAGGGAGGAAGGTAGAGAGGGAGGGATGGAGGTAGGGAGAGAGGAAGGAAGGTAGGTAGGTAGGTAGGTAGGTAGGTAGGTAGGTAGGTAGGTAGGTAGGTAGGTAGGTAGGTAGGTAGGTAGGTAGGTAGGTAGGTAGGTAGGTAGAGAGGTAGGCAGGTAAGTAGGTAGGTAGAGAGGAAGGTAGGTAGGTAAGGAGGTAGAGAGGGAGGTAGGTAGGTAAGGAGGTAGAGAGGTAGAGAGGGAGGTTGGAAGGAAGGAAGGGAGAGGAGAGGAGAATGGACTGGAGGAAAGAACGGGAGGGAGAGGAGAGTGGACTGGAGGAAAGGACGGGTGGGAGGGAGGGAGAGGAGAGTGGACTGGAGGAAAGGACGGAAGGGAGGGGGGAGAGGAGAGTGGACTGGAGGAAAGGACGGAAGGGAGGGAGGGAGAGGAGAGTGGACTGGAGGAAAGGACGGAAGGGAGGGAGGGAGAGGAGAGTGGACTGGAGGAAAGGACGGAAGGGAGGGAGGGAGAGGAGAGTGGACTGGAGGAAAGGACGGAAGGGAGTGAGGGAGAGGAGAGTGGACTGGAGGAAAGGACGGAAGGGAGGGAGGGAGAGGAGAGTGGACTGGAGGAAAGGACTGAAGGGAGGGAGGGAGAGGAGAGTGGACTGGAGGAAAGGACGGAAGGGAGTGAGGGAGAGGAGAGTGGACTGGAGGAAAGGACGGACGGAAGGGAGGGAGAGGAGAGTGATATGGAGCAAAGAAAATAAATGCCACATATTCTATGTTGGGTTAGGCAGTGTCCATAGTCACACACACACAGGCATTCTCATGACACTGAGGCAAGCAGATTTTGAAGAAAAATCTGATGTAGCAGGAGATGAAATATGCATGAGCTCATTTAGTAAATTGGCACCAAACAGAGTTTCTTCTGTCTACAGTCGACAGCACAAATGTAGTTACAACCCACTGGAGGAGGACAGTTTCATCACTCTTCCCCCTCTCCTCCTCTCCTCCTCTCCCCCTCTTCCTCTCCTCCTCTCCCTCCTCTCCCCCTCTTCCTCCTCTCCCCCTCTTCCTCCTCTCCTCCTCTCCCCTCTCCTCCCTTCCTCCTCTCCCCCTCTTTCCCCTCCCCCTTTCCTCCTCTCCTCCTCCTCTCCCTCTCTTCCTCCTCTCCCTCTCTCCCCTCCTCCTCTTCCCCCTCTCCTCCTCTCCCCTCTTCCTCCTCTCATCCTCTCCCCCTCTAGTCCTCTCCCCCTCTTCCTCCTCTCCCCCTCTTTCTCCTCTCCCCCTCTCCTCCTCTCCCCCGCTCCCCCTCTTACTCCTCTCCTCCTCCCCCTCTCCTCCTCTCCCCTCTTCCTCCTCTCCTCCTCCCCCCTCTCCTCCTCTCCCCCTCTCCCTCCTCCTCTCTCCCCCTTCCTCCTCCCCCTCTCCTCCCTCCCCCTCTTCCCCTCTCCCTCTCTCCTCCTCTTCCCTCTCCTCCTCTCCCCCTCTCCCCTCTTCCTCCTCTCCTCCTCTTCCCCCTCCTCCTCTCCTCTTTTCTCATATCAACATCACATCACATTTTATTTGTCACGTGGTCTACAAACAACAGGTGTGAACTAACAGTGAAATAATCACTCCATCCCAAAAATGCAGACAGAAAGGAAATAGAGAAATAATATAAAGTAAAACATGTAATAATAAAAGTAATAGTAGATCTCTCCCCTCTTCCTCCTCTCATCCTCTCCCCTCTAGTCCTCTCCCCTCTTCCTCCTCTCCCCCTCTTTCTCCTCTCCCCCCTCCTCCTCTCCCCCGCTCCCCTCTTACTCCTCTCCTCCTCCCCCTCTCCTCCTCTCCCCTCTTCCTCCTCTCCTCCTCCCCCTCTCCTCCTCTCCCCTCTTCCTCCTCTTCCCTCCCTCCTCTCCCCCTCTTCCTCCTCCCCCCCTCTCCTCCTCTCCCCCTCTTCCTCCTCTCCCTCTCTCCTCCTCTTCCCTCTCCTCCTCTCCCCCTCTCCCCCTCTTCCTCCTCTCCTCCTCTTCCCCTTCTCCTCCTCTCCTCTTTTCTCATATCAACATCACATCACATTTTATTTGTCACGTGGTCTACAAACAACAGGTGTGAACTAACAGTGAAATAATCACTCCATCCCAAAAATGCAGACAGAAAGGAAATAGAGAAATAATATAAAGTAAAACATGTAATAATAAAAGTAATAGTAGATCCAAATAACTTCACAGATCTTCATTGTAAAAGGTTTAAACACGGTTTCTCATGCTTGTTCAATGAACCATAAACAATGAATGAACACGCACCGGTGGAACGGTTGTTAAGACACCAACAGCTTAGACGGTAGGCAAATAAGGTCACAGTTACTGACTGAAAAACACCAAAAGAAAGATGCCCAGGGTCCCTGCTCATCTGTGTGAATGTGCCTTAGGCATGCTGCAAGGAGGCATGAGGACTGCAGATGTGGCCAGGGCAATAAATTGCAATGTCTGTACTGTGAGACACCCAACACAGCACTACAGGGAGACAGGACGGACAGCTGATTGTTCTCGCTGTGGCAGACCATGTGTAACAACACCTGCACAGGATTGGTATATCCGAACATCACACCTGCGGGACAGGTACAGGATGGCAACAACAACTGCCGAGTTACACCAGGAATGCACAATCCCTCCATCAGTGCTCAGACTGTCCGCAATAGGCTGAGAGAGGCTGGACTGGGGGCTCGTAGGCCTGTTGTAAGGCAGGTCCTCACCAGACATCACCGGCAACAATGTCGCATATGGGCACAAACTCGTTGGGTTTCTGTTAGACATGTCTATGGAACTTGTTCAGTTTATGTCTCAGTTGTTGAATCTTGTTATGTTGGTACAAATATTTACACATGTTAACTTTGCTGAAAATGAATGCAGTTGACAGTGAGAGGACCTTTCTTTTTTTGCTGAGTTTAATAAACAGTAGCAGGGTCAATTCAGATGACCCGGGTAGCTATTTGGTTACTATTTAACTAACTATTTAGCAGTCTTATGGCTTGGGGGTAGAAGCTGTTCAGGTTCCTGTTGGTTCCAGATTTGGTGCATCGGTACCGCTTTCCATATGGTAGCAGAGAGAACAGTCTATGACTTGGATGACTGGAACCTTTGACAATTTTTAGGGCCTTCCTCTGACACTGCCTGGTAAAGAGGTCCTGGATCGCAGGAAGCTCGGCTCCAGTGATGAACTGGGCCATACGCACTACAGACTGTAGCGCCTTGTGGTCTGATGCCGAGCAGTTGCCATACTGCAGCCAGTCAAGATGCTCTCAATGGTGCAGCTGTACAACATTTTGATGATCTGGGGACCCATGCCAAATCTTTTCAGCCTCTTGAGGGGGAAGAGGTGTTGTCAATGCCCTCTTCAAGACAGTCTTGGTGTGTTTGAACCATGATCATTTGTTGGGGATGTGGACACCAAGGAACTTGAAGCTCTCAACCTGCTCCACTACAGCACCGTCAATGTGAATGGGGGCAGACTCAGCCATCCTTTTCCTGTAGTCCACAATCAGCTGCTTGGTCTTGCTCACGTTGAGGGAGTTGTTGTTTTCCTGGCACCACACTGCCAGTTCTCTGACCTCCTCCCTGTAGGCTGTCTCATCGTCGTCAATGATCAGGCCTACCACCGTCGTGTTGTCAGCAAACTTAATGATGGTGTTGGAGTTGTGCCTGGCCACGCAGTCGTGGGTGAACAGGGAATACAAGGAGGGGACTGAGCACGCAACCCTGAGGGGCCCCTGTGATGAGGATCAGCGTGGCAGCTGTGTTGTTTCCTAACCTCACTGTCAGAAAGGATCCAGTTGATCCAGTTGTAGAGGGAGGTGTTTAGTCCCAGGGTCCTTAGCTTAGTAATGAGCTTAGAGGGCACTATGGTGTTGAACGCTGAGCATTAGTCACCGAAAAAGCATTCTCACGTAGGTGTTCCTTTTGTGAAAAGAGGGCAGACCAAAATCCCACTATTTTACCATGCCTTTACCATGCCTTTACCATGCCTTTACCATGCCTTTACCATGCCTTTACCATGCCTGCTTTGTATACTGTACCTGCATCTGCATATATCTGAAAGGGGTAGGGGGAAAAAAACATGGGGAATTGAAAACCAACCAAAGGACCTAGTCAATATTACTGCATTTATACCCTATAAACAAAATACACGTATTGGGGCTGTGTGAATGGTTCTCTGCTTTTTTGCAGGTAAATTCACATGAACACTTCCATTGTTGGACAACACCCTGATTAGAAATGGGTTTATCCTTGTACTCTCATTGTCTGGTACAGTATAAATGTAGTTACAGCCGTACAGTAGGATAACTGGCTGTTTATCAGTATAAATGTAGTTACAGCCGTACAGTAGGATAACTGGCTGTTTATCAGTATAAATGTAGTTACAGTCGTACAGTAGGATAACTGGCTGTTTATCAGTATAAATGTAGTTACAGTCGTACAGTAGGATAACTGGCTGTTTATCAGTATAAATGTAGTTACAGTCGTACAGTAGGATAACTGGCTGTTTATCAGTATAAATGTAGTTACAGTCGTACAGTAGGATAACTGGCTGTTTATCAGTATAAATGTAGTTACAGTCGTACAGTAGGATAACTGGCTGTTTATCAGTATATACGTAGTTACAGCCGTACAGTAGGATAACTGGCTGTTTATCAGTATAAACGTAGTTACAGTCGTACAGTAGGATAACTGGCTGTTTTATCAGTATAAATGTAGTTACAGTCGTACAGTAGGATAACTGGCTGTTTATCAGTATAAATGTAGTTACAGTCGTACAGTAGGATAACTGGCTGTTTATCAGTATAAATGTAGTTACAGTCTTACAGTAGGATAACTGGCTGTTTATCAGTATAAATGTAGTTACAGCCGTACAGTAGGATAACTGGCTGTTTATCAGTATAAATGTAGTTACAGCCGTACAGTAGGATAACTGGCTGTTTATCAGTATAAATGTAGTTACAGCTGTACAATAGGATAACTGGCTGTTTAGCAGTCTGTCTACTCTTTTTTCCCTCCCATTCCATCTCTCTCCCTGTTTTATCCCTGTGTGTTTTCCTCTATCTATATTCATACACTAATATGCTTTATTGGCATGCCTGATTGAAACATGTTCCGTCTCTGTCATTCTCTCCTCCCGCTAACCCCCCCACTCTCTCTCTCTCTTTCTCTTTGTCTCTCACTCTCGCTCTCGCTAGCTCTCAGCTTTCCCATGTTGATTCTCAGCCTCCTGCCCCTCCTCCTGTTGCCGGGCCATGGTTGCCATGCCGCTGACATTCCGGAGGACACCACGGCAGAGTTCTCCGTCAGACTCTACCACCAGCTGCAGGCGCGGGGGGGGGATGACAACATCATCTTCTCCCCCCTGAGTGTGGCTGTGGCCCTTGGCATGGTGGAGCTGGGGGCCCGCGGGGCCTCCCTCACACAGATACGCCAGGCTGTTGGCTTCAGCCACCTACCTACAGGTATACACACTGCAGAACACACACACAGCCACCTACCTACAGGTATACACACTAGAGGTCGACCGATTTATGATTTTTCAACGCCGATACCAATGATTGGAGGACCAAAAAAGCAAATACCGATTAATCGGCCAATTTTTTTATTTTATTTATTTGTAATAATGACAATTACAACAATACTGAATGAAGACTTATTTTAACTTAAGATAATACAACAATAAAATCAATTTAGCCTCAAATAAATAATGAAATGTGTTCAATTTGGTTTAAATAATGAAAAAACAAAGTGTTGGAGAAGAAAGTAAAAGTGCAATATGTGCCATGTAAGAAAGCTAACGTTTCAGTTCCTTGCTCAGAACATGAGAACATATGAAAGCTGGTGGTTCCTTTTAACATGAGTCTTCAATATTCCCAGTTAAGAAGTTTTAGGTTGTAGTTATTATAGGAATTCTAGGACTATTTCCCTCTATACCATTTGTATTTCATTAACCTTTGACTATTGGATGTTCTTATAGGCACTTTAGTATTGCCAGTGTAACAGTATAGCTTCCGTCCCTCTCCTCACTCCTCCCTGGGCTCGAACCAGGAACACAACGACAACAGCCACCCTCGAAGCAGCTTTACCCATGCAGAGCAAGGGGAACAACCACTCCAAGGCTCAGAGCAAGTGACGTTTGAAACGCTATTAGCGCGCACTAACTAGCTCGGGTACACCAACCTCACCTCTAGAGTTGATAGGCTTGAAGTCATAAACAGCGGATGCTTGACGCACAATGAACAGCTGCTGGCAAAACGCACGAATATGCTGTTTGAATGAATGTTTACGCACCTGCTTCTGCCTACCACCGCTCAGTCAGATACTTAGATACTTGTATGCTTGTATGCTCAGTCAGATTATATGCAACGCAGGACACGCTAGATAACATCTAGTAATATCATCAACCATGTGCAGTTAAATAGTGATTATGATTGATTGATTTGGCTTACTGCATTTGCGTAACAGGCAGTCTCCTTGTGGAGTGCAACAAGAGGCAGGTCTTTATTGCGTTGGACTAGTTAACTGTATGGTTGCAAGATTGGATCCCCCGAGCTGACAAGGTGAACATCTGTCGTTCTGCTCCTGAACGAGGCAGTTAACCCACCATTTCTAGGCCTTAATTGAAGATAAGAATGTGTTCTTTACTGACTTGCCTGGTTAAATAAAGATTAAATAAAGGTGTAAAAACAAAAAAAAATGTCAAATCGGCGCCCAAAAATA
>NC_060185.1:13019784-13022284 GCF_021184085.1 Oncorhynchus gorbuscha | reverse complement strand
CTCTCACACACACACTCACACACTCACACACACACACACTCTCAAACTTTAAACTCTGAAGACCGACCCCATGTCATGCTGCTACTCCCTCCAACCAGACGGCATAATTTCAGAGTTTTACTGAAAGAGCTGAGCTAGTACTCAATGACTCTTCAAACACATACTCACACACACTCACTCACACTCACACACTCTCACAAACACACACACATACAAACCCTTTTGCACAAAAAATAAAATGTGCTATTCTTATCTAGTCTCTCTTCTCTTTATCACAACCACAACATCTGATATTGTCCTTATTTTAAACAGAAAATAAATGTCTCTGAAATTGCCTACATGTGTGTGTGTTTGCATGTGTGTCTGTCTGTGTGTGTTTGCATGTGTGTCTGTCTGTGTGTGTGTGTTTGCATGTGTGTCTGTCTGTGTGTGTGTGTTTGCATGTGTGTCTGTCTGTGTGTGTCTGTCTGTGTGTTTGTGTGTTTGTGTGTGTGTGTCTGTCTGTGTGTTTGTGTGTTTGTGTGTGTGTGTCTGTCTGTGTGTTTGTGTGTTTGTGTGTGTGTGTCTGTCTGTGTGTGTGTGTCTGTGTGTGTGTCTGTCTGTGTGTGTGTCAGGTGAGTTCAGTGATGGTTCATCCGAGGCAGGTGGTGTGTACCAGGTGTTGGAGATGCCCTATGAAGGAGAGGACATGAGCATGCTGGTGGTGTTACCCAGACAGGAAGTCCCCCTGGCAGTCCTGGAGCCAATCATCAGAGCCCCTCTCTTGGAGGAGTGGGCCAACAATGTCAAGAGGCAGAAGGTGGAGGTCTACCTGCCCAGGTAGAGGACAAAACACACACACACACATCTCTGTTTATCTGTTGTCAGGTTGGATGTGAGACACACACTGGCTCACACACACTTGTTCCGTTGTGTGTGTGTGTGTGTGTGTGTGTGTGTGTGTGTGTGTGTGTGTGTGTGTGTGTGTGTGTGTGTGTGTGTGTGTGTGTGTGTGTGTGTGTGTGTGTGTGTGTGTGTGTGTGTGTGTGTGTGTGTGTGTGTGTGTGTGTGTTGTCAGGTTTAAGGTTGAGCAGAAGGTAGACCTGAAGGAGGCTCTGCAGGATCTGGGCATCAAGAACATCTTCAGTAAAGACGCTGACCTCTCTGCCATGACAGGTGAGATGGCGAGTAAAAGCCTTGCCCATGACACAGACAGACAGACAGACAGACAGACAGACAGACAGACAGACAGACAGACAGACAGACAGACAGACAGACAGACAGACAGACAGACAGACAGACAGACAGACAGACAGACAGACAGACAGACAGACAGACAGACAGACAGACAGACAGACAGACAGACAGACAGACAGACAGACAGACCTCCCTCCCTCCCTCCCTCCCTCCCTCCCTCCCATGACAGATGAGATGTTATAATTGGTATTTAATTGAAGTGGTTGTGGGGAAAAGTGAGGTCTGAGGAACAAGCAGCGGTAGGTTGAATAATTCTAATGTAATTATACAATATGATGTAACATCAAACAGCATCAGAGAAACTGACCAACTTCCTGGAGAAAGATTCCAGGCTAATACTCTGTGTTTACATGTCCATGTGAATGATCCATGTGTGACCTTGTGACCTTGGACCCTGTACCAACAGAGAACCAGTACAAACTATTCCAATCCAACAGATAGCTCTGACATCACTTCCTATCAACAGAGAACCAGTACAAACTATTCCAATCCAACAGATAGCTCTGACATCACTTCCTATCAACAGAGAGCTCACCAGTTATAACCAGGGAAAATATCAGACATCCCTCTGACACAGAGACATATATTAAAATCCTTCAGGTTTTAGAAGCACGCCATGTTGGTGCTTTTATTCTCTAAATGTCGCTGATGTAACAAAACGGGAGAGTTCCCTGTGACAGGACCAGCTGCAAACAGAGCCGGCAATTTAACAGACCTTTTTTATTGATTAGCATTGGGGATAATGTGTATCCAAGCCTTTACTGTGTTGTGACGTCAACACATATCTGCTTTCACTGGACATCTTCATAGGTTTAAAAAATGATCAGAAATCAACAGCACAACGCTGAAGCCGACACTATCACTTAGCAACGACCATGGAGGAGACAGTACACTATCACTTAGCAACGACCATGGAGGAGACAGAACACTATCACTTAGCAACGACCATGGAGGAGAAAGTACACTATCACTTAGCAACGACCATGGAGGAGAAAGTACACTATCACTTAGCAACAACCATGGAGGAGACAGTACACTATCACTTAGCAACGACCATGGAGGAGACAGTACACTATCACTTAGCAACGACCATGGAGGAGACAGTACACTATCACTTAGCAACGACCATGGAGGAGAAAGTACACTATCACTTAGCAACGACCATGCAGGAGAAAGTACACTATCACTTAGCAACGACCATGGAGGAGAAAGTACACTATCACTTAGCAACGACCATGGAGGAGAAAGTACACTATCACTTAGC